>NW_026110961.1:1200000-1500000 GCF_024679095.1 Eriocheir sinensis | reverse complement strand
GTTTTATATAAATTTACGTTATTTTATGTGTATTTTGTATACAAATACACATTCTTTTATTGGTATTTTGTTTATTTATTTTGATACGAATTTACATTATTTTATGTGTATTTTATACATTTTTTTATACGTATTTACTTCATTTTATGTGTATTTTGTATATATATATATATATATATATATATATATATATATATATATATATATATATATATATATATATATATATATATATATATATATATATATTTATAGAAATCTACGTTATTTTATGTGTATTCGTATACATATTTTGAAACAAATTTACATTGCTTTATATGCATTTTGCGTATCTATTTCAATACAAATTTACCTTATTGTATGTGTTTTTTATATATTTATTTTAATACAAATCTAATTTTTTTTATGTTTATTTTGGTATATATATTTTTATAAATAAAAAAAATCCGTTATTTTATGGGTATTTTGCCTCTTTATTTTCATACAAATTTACATTATTTTATTAATATTCTGTGTATTTATTTTGATACGATTTTACATTATTCTATTTGTGTTTTGTATATATTTTTTTTATACAAATTTACGTTATTTTAAGTGTATTTGTTTATGTATTTTCATTCAAATTTACATTATTTTATGTGTATTTTGTATATGTATTTCCAAACAAATTTACCTAATTTATGTGTATTTTGTATATTTATTTTCATACAAATTTAAAATATTTTTGTGTATTTTTGTATATAGTTTGATACAAATTTAGGTTATTTTATGTGTATTTTGAATATCTATTAAATATATATACAAAATACATATGAAATTATGTAAATACGTATAAAAATATATATACAAAATACATATCAAATAATGTAGATTCGTGTCAAAATAAATAAACAAAATATCATGAAAAGAATGTGTATTTGTATGAAAATAGATAATAGATAATAAATTTGTATAAAATATATATGCAAGATACACATTAAATAATGTAAATATGTATAAAAAAGTATATACAAAAAACAAATAGAATAATGTAAAATCGTATCAAAATAAATACACCGAATATTAATAAAATAATGTAAATTTGTATGAAAATAAAGATGCAAAATTCCCATAAAATAGCGCATTTCTTATAAAAATATATATACCAAAATACACATAAAATTTTTAAATTTGTATTGAAATAAATATACAAAATGCATATACAATAAGATAAATTTGTATTGAAAGAGATATGCAAAAATACATATAAAACAATGTAAATTTGTTTAAAAATATATATACGAATACAAATAAAAAAACGTAGATTTCTATAAAAATATATATACAAAATACACATAAAATTAAGTAAATACGTATAAAAAAATTTATTCAAAATACACATAAAATAATGTAAATTCGATTTAAAATAGATAAACAAAATACCAATAAAAGAATGTGTATTTGGATAAATATAAATATACAAAATACACATACAAAATAAACACAAAATAAGGTAGATTTGTAATAAAATATATGTACAAAATACACATACAATAATGTAAATTTATATGAAAATATATATACAAATACACATAAAATACCATGAATTTGTATAAAATATATATTCAAAATAAATATTAAATAATGTAAGAGCGTATAAAAATATATATACAAAGTACATATAAAATGAAAATTAAGATGCAAAATATCTATAAAATAACGCATTTTTTTAATAAAATTATTGATACCAAAATACACATAAAATATTTGACTTGTATTAAACTTGTCTTAAAATAAATATACAAAATGCACATACAATAAGGTAAATTTGTATTGAAATAGATATGCAAAATACATATAAAATAATGTAAATTTGTTTCAAAATATATATACGAATACACATAAAATAACGTAGATTTCTATAAAAATACATATACAAAATACACATAATATTAAGTAAATACGTATAAAAAAATGTATACAAAATACACATAAAATAATGTAAATTCGTATAAATGTAAATAAACAATATACCAATAAAAGAATGTGTATTTGTATAAATATAAATATACAAAATGCACATAAAATAACGTAGATTTATATAAAACTATATACATAAAATAACGCAAATTTCTATAAAAATATATGTACAAAAATGAACATAAAATAAATTTGCATAAAAATATATATACAAAACACACTTTAGATAATGTAAATGAGTATAAAAATATGTATACAAAATATCTATGAAATAATCTAAATTCGTATCGAGTTATATTAAGAAATACCAAAAAAATAATGTAATTTTGGATGAAAATATATATACAAAATACACATAAAATAACCTAAATACAAATATAAGTATACACATAAAATAATTTAAAATTGAATGAAATAAATATACAAATACACATTAAATAACATGAATTTGTATAAAATTTGTATCAAAATATATACTTATACACACAATAAAATAACGTAATTTTTTTATGAAAATGTATATACAAAATACAAATAAAATAATTTAAATACGTAGAAAAATATATATATACAAAAAACACATAAAATAATGTAAATTTGTATGAAAATATATAAAGAAATACACATAAAATAATGTAAATTTGGATAAAATATATATACAAAATGAACATTAAATAATGTAAATATGTATAAAAAAAATATACAAAATACACATAGAATAATTTTTAATCGTATCAAAATAAATAAAGAGAATATCAATAAAATAATGTAGATTTGTATGAAAATAAAGATGCAAAATATCCATATAATAACGCATATTTGCATAAAAATATATATACAAAAATACATATAAAATAGTTAGGTTTGTATTAAAATAAATATACATAATGCACGTACAATAAAGTAAATTTGTATTGAAATAGATATGCAAAATACACATCAATAATGTAAATTTGTATCAAAATATATATACGAATACTCATAAAATAGAGTAAATTTCTATGAAAATATACATACAAAATAGATATACAAAATACACATATAAATAGTTAATTTTGTATTTAAATACATGTACAAAAAACACATAAAATAATGTAGATTTGTATGAAATGAAAACAAATACATTTTATATAAAATATATATACAAAATACACATAGAATAATGTAAAATCATATCAAAATAAATACACAGAATATCAATAAAATAATGTAAATTTGTATGAAAATAAAGATGCAAAATACCCATAAAATAAAGCATATTTTTATAAAAATACATATACAAAAATACACATAGATTAATCAAATTTGTATTAAAATTAATATACAAAATGCACATACAATAAGGTAAATTTGTATTGAAAAAATATGCAAAATACACATAAAATAATGTAAATTTGTTTCAAAATATATATACGAATACACATAAAATAACGCAGATTTCTATAGAAATATATATACAAAATACACTTGAAATAATGTAAATACGTATAAAAATATATATACAAAATACACATTAAATAATGTTAATTCGTGTCAAAATAAATAAACAAAATATCATGAAAAGAATGTGTATTTGTATGAAAATAGATATACAAAATACACATAAAATAACCTAAATTTGTATAAAACTATATGCAAAAATACACAAAAATAATTTAAACTTGTATGAAAATAAATATACAAAAAACATATAAAAATAGGTAAATTTGCATTGAAATACATATACAAAATACACATAAAATAATGTAAATTTGAATGAAAATATATAAACATATAGACTTAAAATAACGTAAATTTGTATCAAATATATATACAAAAAAAACATTAAATAATGTAAATATGTATAAAAAAATATATACAAAACACAAATAAAATAATGTAAAATCGTATCAAAATAAATACAGAAAATATTAATAAAATAATGTAAATATGTATGAAAATTAAGATGCAAAATACCCATAAAAGAACGCATTTTTTATAAAAATATAAATACGAAAAAACATAAAATATTTGATTTTGTATTAAAATAAATAGATATACAAAATACACATAAAATAAGCTAAATTTGAATTGAAATATATATACAAAATACATAAAATAATGTAAATATGTATCAAAATACCTATACAAATACACATATAATAACGTAAATTTGTATAAAAATATATAAACAAAATACACATTAAATAATGTAAATACGTATAAAAAAATGTAAAAAATACACAAATAATCATGTAATTCGTATCAAAATAGATAGACAAAATACCAATAAAATAATGTAAATTTCTATGAGAAAACATATACAAAATACACATAAATAACGCAAATATCAATAAAAATATATATAATATAATATATTTTTATACATATTTAAAATATTTAATGTATATTTTGTATATATATATTTTATCTAAATTTACGTGATTTTATATGTATTTGTTTATATATTTTCATACAAATTTACATTATTTTATGTGAGTTTTGTATATGTATTTCAATACAAATTTGCCTAACTTTATATGTATTTTGCATATCTATTTTCAAACAAATTTAAATTATTTTTGTGTATATTTGTATATATTTTTATACAAATTTTAGTTATTTTATTTGTTTTTTGTATATATATTTTCCTACAAATATACATTCTTTTATTGGAATTTTGAGTATTTAATTTTTTACGAATTTACATTATTTTGTGTATTTTGTATATATATTTTTCTACGTATTTAAACTATTTTATGTGTTTTATATATATACATTTTCATAAAAATTTACGTTATTTTATTGTGTGTATTCGTATATATTTTGAAACATTTTATACAAATTCATGTTATTTTATGTGTATTTGTATATATATTTTCATACAAATTTATATTATTTTATGTGTATTCTTACATATATTTTATTACAAATTTACCTTATTTTATGTTTATTTTGTATATTTATTTCATTCAATTTTAAATTATTTAATGTGTATATTTGTATTTGTATTTAGGTTATTTTATGTGTTTTTTATATATATTTTCATCCAAAATTACATTATTTTATTGTTATTTTCTTAATTTAACTCGATACGAATTTATATTATTTCATAGGTATTTTGTATACATATTTTTATACTCATTTACATTATCTAATGTGTGTTTTGTATATATTTTTTATGCAAACTAATTTTATATGCATTTTGTACATATAATTTATAAGAAACTTAAAACGTTATTTTATGTGTATTTTGTATATGTTTTCTCATACAAATTTACATTATTTAATTAGTTTTTGTTTATTTATTTTGATACGAATGACTTGATTATTGGTGTATTTTGTAAATATTTTTTTATACGTATTTACATTACTTAATGTGTATTTTGTTTATATATTTTTTTTACAAATTTACGTTATTATATGTGTATTTGTTAAAAATATTTTGAAACGAATTTACTTTATTTTATGTATTTTGTATATATATTTCAATTAAAATTTAGCTTATTTTGTGTGTATTTTGTATATCTATTTTCATACAAATTTAATTACTTCTGTGTATTTTTGTATATAGTTTTATACAAATTTACGTTATTTTATGCGCATTTTGTATATTTATATTTATACAAATACACATTCTCTTATTGGTATTTTGTTTATTTATATTTATACGAATTTACATTATTTTATGTGTATTTTGTATACATTTTTGATTCGTATTTATTTAATTTTATTTGTATTTTGTATATATATATATATATATATATATATATATATATATATATATATACATATATATATATATATATATATATATATATATATATATATATATATATATATATATATATATATATATATATATATATATATATATTTATAGAAATCTACGTTATTTTATGTGTATTCGTATATATATTTTGAAACAAATTTACATTGTTTTATATGTTTTTTGCATATCTATTTTAATACAAATTTAACTTATGGTATATGCATTTTGTATATTTATTTTAATACAAATTCAAATATTTTATGTGTATTTTGGTATATATAATTTTATAAAAAATGCGTTATTTTATAGGTATTTTGCATCTTAGTTTTCATAGAAATGTACATTATTTATTAATATTCTGTGTATATATTTTGATACGATTTTATATTATACTATTTGTGTTTTGTATATATTTTTTTATACATATTTTCATTATTTAATGTGTATTTTTTATATATATTTTATACAAATTAACGTCATTTTAAGTGTATTTGTTTATATAATTTCATTCAAATTTACATTATTTTAAGTGTATTTTGTATATGTATTTCAATACAAATTTACCTAATTTTATGTGTATTTTGTATATTTATTTTCATACAAATTTAAATATTTTTTGTGTTTTTTTGTATATACATATAGAGTAAATTTCTATGAAAATATATATTCAAAATACATATAAAATTATGTAAATAAGTATAAAAATATATATATATCAAATACACCTAAAAAAATGAAAATTCGTATCAAAATAAATAAACAAAATTCCGATAAAAGAACGTATATTTGTAGGAAAATAAATATACAAAATACACATAAAATTACGAAAATTTGAATGAAAGTATATACAAAAAAACAAAAAAATAAATTTCAATTTGTATGAAAATAGATATACAAAATACACATATAATTAGTTAAATTTGTATTTAAATACTTGTACAAAATACACATAAAATAATATAAATTTGTATGAAATAAAAACAAATTCACATAAAATAACGTACATTTGTACAAAATAGATATACAAAATATACATAGAATAAAGTAAAATCGTATCAAAATAAATACACAGAATATCAATAAAATAATGTAATTTTGTATGAAAATAAAGATGCAAAATACCCATAATATAAAGCATTTTTTTTAAATACATATACAAGAATACACATACAATAATTAAATTTGTATTAAAATTAATATACAAAATGCACGTACAATAAGGGAAATTTGTATTAAAAAAATATACAAAATGCACATATAACAATGTATATTTGTTTTAAAATATATATACGAATACACATAAAATAACGTATATTTCTATAGAAATATATATACAAAATACACATGAAATGACGTTAATACGTATAAAAATATATATACACAATACACATTAAATAATGTAAATTCGCATCAAAATAAATAAACAAAATATCAATAAAAGAATGTGTATTTGTATGAAAACAGATATACAAAATACACATAAAATATTGTAAATTTGTATAAAACTCTATTAAAAAATACACAAAAATAATTTAAATTTGTATAAAAATATAAATACAAAATACACATAAAACTAGTTAAATTTCTATTGAAATACATATACAAAATACACATAAAATAATGTAAATTTGAATGAAAATATATAAACAAATACACTTAAAATAACGTAAATTTGTATGAAATATATATAGAAAATACACATTAAATAATGTAAATATGTATAAAAAAATATATACAAAACACAAATAGAATAATGTAAAATAGTATCAAAATAAATACACAGAATATTAATAAAATAATGTAAATTTGTATGAAAATAAAGATGCAAAATACCAATAAAACAACGCATTTTTTATAAAAATATTTATACCAAAATACACATAAAATATTAAAATTTGTATTACAATAAATATACAAAATGCACATACAATAAGGTAAATTTGTATAGAAATAGATATGCAAAATACACATAAAACAATGTAAATTTGTTTCAAAATATATATACGAATACACATAAAATAACGTAGATTTCTATAAAAATATATATACAAAATACACATAAAATGAAGTAAATACGTATAAGAAAATGTATACAAAATACACATAAAATAATGTAAATTCGTATCAAAATAAATAAACTAAATGCCAATAAAAGAATGTTTACTTGTATAAATATTAATATACAAAATACACATAAAATAACGTAAAATTGTATAAAACTATATACAAAAATAAACAAAAATAATTAAATTTGTATGAAAATAGATACACAAAAGACACATAAAATAAGCTAAATTTGAATTGAAATAAATATAGAAAATACATAAAATAATGTAAATTTGTATCAAAATATATATTCAAATGCACATATATTAAAATTATTATACAAAATGCGTATATAATAAGGTAAATTTGTATTGAAAAAATATGCAACATACACGTTTACACATACAAATTTATATTATTTTATAGTTATTTTGTTTATTTATTTTGATACGAATTACATGATTATATGTGTATTTTGTAAATATTTTTTTATACGTATTTACATTATTTAATGTGTATTTTGTTTATATATTTTCATACAAATTTACGTTATTATATGTGTATTTGTATAAATATTTTGATACAAATTTACTTTATTTCATGTATTTTGTATATATATTTCAATTCAAATTTACCTTATTTTGTGTGTATTTTGTATATATTTTCATACAAATTTAATTACTTCTGTGTATTTTTGTATATAGTTTTATATAAATTTACGTTATTTTATGTGTATTTTGTATATTTATATTTATACAAATACACATTCTTTTATTGCTATTTTGTTTATTTATTTTGATACGAATTTACATTATTTTATGTGTATTTTGTATACATTTTTTTTATACGTATTTACTTCATTTTATGTGTATTTTGTATATATATTTTTATAGAAATCTACGTTATTATATGTGTATTCGTATATATATTTTGAAACAAATTTACATTGTTTTATATGTATTTTGCATATCTATTTCAATACAAATTTACCTTATTGTATGTGTTTTTTGTATATTTATTTTAATACAAATTTAATTTTTTGATGTGTATTTTGGTATATATATTTTTATAAATAAAAAAATGCGTTATTTTATGGGTATTTTGCTTCTTTATTTTCATACAAATTTACATTATTTTATTAATATTCTGTGTATTTATTTTGATACGATTTTACATTATTCTATTTGTGTTTTGTACATATTTTTTTTATACAAATTTACGTTATTTTAAGTGTATTTATTTATGTATTTTCATTCAAATTTACATTATTTTATGTGAATTTTGTGTATGTATTTCAATACAAATTTACCTAATTTTATGTGTATTTTGTATATTTATTTTCATACAAATTTAAAATATTTTTGTGTATTTTTGTATATAGTTTGATACAAATTTAGGCTATTTTATATGTATTTTGTATATCTATTTTCATACAAATACACATTCTTTTATTGATATTTTGTTTATTTATTTTGACGCGAATTTTATGTGAATTTCTTTTCATTTCATACAAATTTACATTATTTTATGTGTATTTTGTACATGTATTTAAATACAAATTTAACTCATTATATGTGTATTTTGTATATCTATTTTCATACAAATTGAAATTTATTTTTTTGTTTTTTTGTATATATTTTTATTCAAATTTTCGTAATCTTATAAAAAATATATATACCAAAATACACATAAAATATTTAAATTTGCATTGAAATAAATATACAAAATGCACATACAATAAGGTAAATTTGTATTGAAAGAGATATGCAAAAATACATATAAAAGAATGTAAATGTGTTTCAAAATATATATACGAATACTAATAAAAAAACGTAGATTTCTATAAAAATATATATACAAAATACACATAAAATTAAGTAAATACGTATAAAAAAATGTATACAAAATACACATGAAATAATGTAAATTCGAATTAAAATAAATAAACAAAATACCAATAAAAGAATGTGTATTTGGATAAATATAAATGTACAAAATACACATACAAAATAAACATAAAATAAGGTAGATTTATAAAAAAATATTTGTACAAAATACACATAAAATAATGTAAATTTATATAAAAATATATATACAAATACACATAAAATACCATGAATTTGTATAAAAATATATATTCAAATAAATATTAAATAATGTAAAAGCGTATAAAAATATATATAGAAATACAGATACAAAAATACACACCGAATAATTAAATTTGTATTAAAATTAATATACAAAATGCGTATATAATAAGGTAAATATGTATTGAAAAAATATTCAACATACACGTTTACTCATACAAATTTATATTATTTTATTGGTATTTTGTTTATTTATTTTGATACGAATTACATGATTATATGTGAATTTTGTACATATTTTTTATGCGTATTTACATTATTTAATGTGTATTTTGTTTATATATTTTCATACAAATTTACGTTATTATATGTGTATTTGTATAAATATTTTGATACAAATTTACTTTATTTCATGTATTTTGTATATATATTTCAATTCAAATTTAGCTTATTTTGTGTGTATTTTGTATATATTTTCATACAAATTTAATTACTTCTGTGTATTTTTGTATATAGTTTTATATAAATTTACGTTATTTTATTTGTATTTTGTATATTTATATTTATAGAAATACACATTCTTTTATTGGTATTTTGTTTATTTATTTTGATACGAATTTACATTATTTTATGTGTTTTTTGTATACATTTTTTTATAAGTATTTACTTCATTTTATGTGTATTTTGTATATGTATTTTTTTAGAAATCTCCGTTATTTAATGTGTATTCGTATATATATTTTGAAACAAATTTACATTGTTTTATATGTATTTTGCATATCTATTTCAATACAAATTTACCTTATTGTATGTGTTTTTTATATATTTATTTTAATTCAAATTTAATTTTTTGATGTGTATTTTGGTATATATATTTTTATAAATAAAAAAATGCGTTATTTTATGGGTATTTTGCTTCTTTATTTTCATACAAATTTATATTATTTTATTAATATTCTGTGTATTTATTTTGATACAATTTTACATTATTCTATTTGTGTTTTGTATATATTTTTTTATACAGATTTATGTTATTTTAAATGTATTTGTCTATGTCTTTTCATTCAAATTTACATTATTTTATGTGTATTTTGTGTATATATTTCAATACAAATTTACCTAATTTTATGTGTATTTTGTATATTTATTTTCATACAAATTTAAAATATTTTTGTGTATTTTTGTATATAGTTTGATACAAATTTAGGTTATTTTATGTGTATTCTGTATATCTATTTTCATACAAATACACATTCTTTTATTGATATTTTGTTTATGTATTTTGACGCGAATTTACAGTATTTAATGTGTATTTTGCATATATTTTTATACGTATTTACATCATTTCATGTGTATTTTGTATATATATTCCTATAGAAATCAACGTTATTTTACGTGTATTCGTATATATATTTTGAAACAAACTTACACTGTTTTATGTGTATTTTGCGTTTTTTTTCAATTCAAACTTACCTTATTGTATGTGCATTTTGTATATTAATTTTGACACATATTTAATTATTCTATGTGTATTTTTGTATATGTATTTAAAAAAAAATGCTTTATTTTATAGGTATTTTGCATCTTTATTTTCATACAAATTTAAATTATTTTATTGATATTCTGTGTACTTATTTTGATACGATTTTACATTATTCTATGTATAACAAAAATAAATACAGAATACACAAAAATAGATATGCAAAATACATATAAACAATGTAAATTTGTTTCAAAATATATATACGAATACACATGAAATAAGGTAGATTTCTATAAAAATATATATACAAAATACACATAAAATTAAGTAAAACGTAAAAAAATGTATACAAAATACACATAAAATAATGTAAATTAGTTTTAAAATAAATAAACAAAATACCAATAAAAGAAGGTGTATTTGTATAAATATATATATATATATATATATATATATATATATATATATATATATATATATATATATATATATATATATATATATATATATATATATATATATATATATATATATATATATATATATATATATATAAATTTGTTTAAAACTATACAAAATACACATGAAATTATGTAAATTCGTATAGAAATATATATACAAAAAACACATTAAATAATGTAAATTCGCGTCAAAATAAATAAACAAAATATAAATAAAAGAATGTGTATTTGTATGAAAATAGATATACAAAATACACATAAAATAACCTAAATTTGTATCAAACTATATACAAAAATACACAAAAATATTTTAAATTTGTATGGAAATAAATATACAAAATACACATAAAATTAGGTAAATTTGTATTGAAATACATTCACAAAATACCCATAAAATAATGTAAATTTGAATAAAAATACATTAACAAATACATTAAAAATAACGTAAATTTGTATAAAAAAAATATGTACAAAACACAAATAGAATAATGTAAAATCGTATGAAAATAAATACACAGAATATTAATAAAATAATGTAAATTTGTATGAAAATAAAGAAGCAAAATACCCATAAAATAACGCATTTTTTTTTATAAAAATATATATACCAAAATACACATCAAAAAATTAAGTTTGTGTTAAAATAAATATACAAAAAACACATACAATAAGGTAAATTTGTATTGAAATAGATATGCAAAATACATATAAAACAATGTAAATTTGTTTCAAAATATAAATACGAATACACATAAAATAACGTAGATTTCTATAAAAATATATATACAAAATACACATAAAATGAAGTAAATACGTATAAAAAAATGTATACAAAATACACATAAAATAATGTAAGCTCGTATCAAAATAAATAAACAAAATACCAATAAAAGAATGTGTATTTGTATAAATATAAATATACAAAATACACATAAAATAACGTAAATTTAAATGAAACTATATACAAAAATACACAGAAGTAATTAAATTCGTATGAAAATAGATATACAAAATATAGATAAAATAAGCTAAATTTGAATTGAAAATACATAAAATAATGTAGATTTGTATCAAAATATTTATAAAAATACATATAATAACGAAAATTTTGATACGATTTTACATTATTCTATTTGTGTTTTGTATATATATTTTTATACATATTTACATTATTTAATGTGTATTTTGTATATATATTTCATACAAATTTACGTTATTATATGTGTATTTGTTTATATATTTTCTTTCAAATTTACATTATTTTATGTGTTTTGTATATGTATTACAATACAAATTAACCTAAATTTATGTGTATTTTCTATATTTCTTTTCAGACAAATTTAAATTATTTTTGTGTATTTTTGTATATAGTTTAATACAAATTTAAGTTATTTTATGTACGCATTTACATTATTTAATGTGTGTTTTGTATATATATTTTTATCCATAGTTACTTTATTTTACGCTCACTTTTGGACATAAATATTTATAGAAATTAGCGTTATTTTATATATATTTGTATATGTTTTCTCATACAAATTTACATTATTTTATTGATATTTTGTTTATTTAGTTTGATACGAATTAAATGATTATATGTGTATTTTGTTCATATTTTTTATACGTATTTACATTACTTAATGTGTATTTTGTTTATATATTTTTAAACAAATTTACGTTATTATATGTATTCTTATAAATATTTTGATACAAATTTACATTATTTTATGTATTTTGTATATACATTTCAATTCAAATTTAGCTTATTTTATCTGTATTTTGTATATCTATTTTCATACGAATTTAATTACTTCTGTGTATTTTTGTATATAGTTTTAGATAAATTTACGTTATTTTATGTGTATTTTGTATATTTATATTTTTACAAATGCACATTCTTTTATTGGTATTTTGTTTATTTATTTTGATACGAATTTACATTATTTTAGGTGTATTTTGTATACATTTTTTAATACGTATTTACATCATTTTATGTGTATTTTGTATATATATTTTTATAGAAATCTACGTTATTTTATGTGTATTCATATATATATTTTGAAACAAATTTACATTGTTTTATATGTATTTTGCATATCTATTTCAATACAAATTTACCTTATTGTATGTGTTTTTTGTATATTTATTTTAATACAAATTTAATTTTTTGATGTGTATTTTGGTATATATATTTTTATAAATAAAAAAAATGCGTTATTTTATGGGTATTTTGCTTCTTTATTTTCATTCAAATTTACATTATATTATTAATATTCTGAGTATTTATTTTGATACGATTTTACATTATTCTATTTGTGTTTTGTTCATTTTTTTATACAAATTTACGTTATTTTAAGTGTGTTTGTTTATGTATTTTCATTCAGATTTACATTATTTTATGTGAATTTTGTGTATGTATTTCAATACAAATTTACCTAATTTTATGTGTATTTTGTATATTTATTTCCATACAAATTTAAAAAAAAATTGTGTATTTTTGTATATAGTTTGATACAAATTTAGGTTATTTTATGTGTATTTTGTATATCTATTTTCATACAAATACACATTCTTTTATTTATATTTTGTTTATTTATTTTGACGCGAATTTACATTATTTAATGTGTATTTTGTATTAATATTTTTATACGGATTTACATCATTTCATGTGTACTTTGTATAGTTTTAAACAAATTTATATTATTTAATGTGTATTTTGTATATATATATTTATACAAATACACATTCTTTTATTGGTATTTTGTTTATTTATTTTGATACTAATTTACATTATTTTATGTGTATTTTGTTTACATTTTTTATACGTATTTACTTAATTTTATGTGTATTTTGTATATATATTTTTATAGAAATCTACCTTATTTCATGTGTATTCGTATATATATTTTCAAACAAATTTACAGTGTTTATATGTATTTTGCATATCTATTTTTGTGTATTCTGAATTTATTTTTGTTATACATAGAATAATGTAAAATCGTATCAAAATAGGTACACAGAATATCAATAAAATAATTTAAATTTGTATGAAAATAAAGATGCAAAATATTCACATGATAAAGCATATTTTTTTTTTTAAATACATATACAAAAATACACTTAGAATAATTAAATTTGTATTAAAATTAATATACAAAATGCACACATACAATAAGGTAAATTTGTATTGAAAAAAAAATGCAAAATAAAAATAAAACAGTGTAAATTTGTTTCAAAATATATATACGAATACACATAAAATAACGTAGATTTCTATAGAAATATATATACAAAATACACATGAAATTATGTAAATACGTAAAAATATTTATATAAAATACATATTAAGTAATGTAAATTCGTGACAAAATAAATAAACAAAATATCATGAAAAGAATGTGTATTTGTATGAAAATAAATAATAGATAATAAATTTGTATGTAATATATATGCAAGATACACATTAAATAATGTAAATATGTATAAAAAAAATATATACAAAAAACAAATAGAATAATGTAAAATCGTATCAAAATAAATACACAGAATATTAATAAAATAATGTAAATTTGTATGAAAATAAAGATGCAAAATTCCCATCAAATAGCGCATTTCTTATAAAAATATATATATACCAACATACACATAAAATATTTAAATTTGTATTGAAATAAATATACAAAATGCACATACAATAAGGTAAACTTCTGTTGAAAGAGATATGCAAAAATACATATAAAAAATTGTAAATTTGTTTCAAAATATATATACGAATACACATAAAATAACGTAGATTTCTATAAAAATATATATACAAAATACACATAAAATTAGGTAAATACGTATAAAAAAATGTAAACAAAATACACATAAAATAATATAAATTCGAAACAAAATAAATAAACAAAATACCAATAAAAGAATGTGTATTTGTTCTGTGTATTTTTGTATATAGTTTTATACAAATTTACGATATTTTATGTGTATTTTGTATATTTATATTTATACAAATACACATTCTTTTACTGGTTTTTTATTTATTTTGATACGATTTTTATGTGTATTTTGTATTAATTTTTTAATACGTATTTACTTCATTTTATGTGTATTTTGTATATATTTTTATAGAAATCAACGTTAATTTATGTGTATTCGTATATACGTATATTTTGAAACAAATTTACATTGTTTTATGTGTATTTTGCATATCTATTTCAATACAAATTTACCTTACAGTATGTGCATTTTTTATATTTATTTTAATACAAATTTTAATATTTTATGTGTATTTTGGTATATATATTTTTTTAAAAAATGCGTTATTTTATGGCTATTTTGCATCTTTATTTTCATACAAATTTACATTATTTAATTAATATTCTGTGTATTTATTTTGATACGATTTTACATTATTCTATTTGTGTTTTGTATATATTTTTTTATACATATTTACATTATTTAATTAGTATTTTGTATATATATTTGATACAAATTTACGTTATTTTAAGTGTATATGTTTATATATTCTCATTCAAATTTCCATTATCTTATGTGTATTTTGTATATGTATTTCAATACAAATTTACCTAATTTTATGTGTATTTTGTATATTTATTTTCATACAAATTTTAAATATTTTTGTGTATTTTTGTATATAGTTTTATACAAACTTCGGTTATTTTATGAGTATTTTGTATATCTATTTTCATACAAATACATATTCTTTTATTGATATTTTGTTTATTTCTTTTGACGAGAATTTAAATTATTTAATGTGTATTTTGTATATATATATTTTTATACGTATTTACATCATTTCTTGTGTATTTTGTATATATATTTCTATAGAAATCTACGTTATTTTATGTGTATTCGTATATAGATTTTTAAACAAATTTACTCTTTAATGTGCATTTTGTATATTTTTTCAATACAAACTTACCTTATTGTACGTGCATTTTGTATATTAATTTTAATACAAATTTAATTATTCTATGTGTATTTTTGTATATGTATTTTTAAAAAAATATGCTTTATTTTATATCTATTTCAAAACAGATTTCCCTTATTGTATGTGTATTTTGTATTTTTATTTAAATACAAATTAACTTTTTCATGTGTATTTTGGTATATATATTTTTATAAAAAAATGCGTTATTTAATGGGTATTTTGCATCTTTATTTTCATACAAATATGTGTATTTTGTAAATCTATTTTCATTCAAATATATATTATTTTATTGGTATTTTGTTGATTTATATTGATACGAATTTACATTATTTTATATGTACTTTGTATATATATATTTATACGCATTTACATTATTTAATATTTATTTTGAATATATAATTTTATACAAATTCATGGTATTTTATGTGTATTTGTATATATATTTTCATATAAATTTACATTATTTTTTGTGTATTTTGTACATATATTTCATTACAAATTTACCTTATTTTATGTTTATTTTTTTATGTGTATTTTGTACATTTATATTTATACAAATACACATTCTTTTATTGGTATTTTGTTTAATTATTTTGTTTCGAGTTTACATTATTTTATGTGTATTTTGTTTACATTTTTTTATACGTATTTACTTAATTTTATGTGTATTTTGTATATATATTTTTATAGAAATCTACGTTATTTTATGTGTATTCGTATATATATTTTGAAACAAATTTACATTGTTTTATATGTATTTTTGCATATCTCTTTCAATAGAAGTTTACCTTATTGTATGTGCATTTTGTATATTTATTTCAATACAAATTTAAATATTTTATGTGTATACATGTACAAAAAATACATAAAATAATGTAGATTTGTATGAAATGAAAACAAATACATTTTATATAAAATATATATACAAAATACACATAGAATAATGTAAAATCATATTAAAATAAATACACAGAATATCAATAAAATAATGTAAATTTGTATGAAAATAAAGATGCAAAATACCCATAAAATAAAGCATATTTTTATAAAAATACATATACACAAATACACATAGATTAATCAAATTTGTATTAAAATTATACAAAATGCACATACAATAAGGTAAATTTGTATTGAAAAAATATGGAAAATACACATAAAACAATGTAAATTTGATTCAAAATTTATATACGAATACACATAAAATAACGCAGATTTCTATAGAAATATATATAGAAAATACACTTGAAATAATGTACATACGTATAAAAATATATATACAAAATACACATTAAATAAAGTTAAATCGACTCAAAATAAAAAAACAAAAGCGCATAAAAAGACTGTGTATTTGTATTAAAATATATATATATATATATATATATATATATATATATATATATATATATATATATATATATCTATATATATATATATATATACTTGTATATATAATAAATATACAAAAACAATGTATGAAAATAAATATACAAAAAACATATAAAATTAGGTAAATTTGTATTGAAATACATAAATAAAATACACATAAAATAATGTAAATTTGAATGAAAATATATAAACATATAAACTTAGAATAACGTAAATTTGTATCAAATATATATACAAAAAACACATTAAATAATGTAAATATGTATAAAAAATATATACAAAACACAAATAAAATAATGTAAAATCGTATCAAAATAAATACAGAAAATATTAATAAAATAATGAAAATTTGTATGAAAATTAAGATGCAAAATACCCATAAAATAACGCATTTTTTATAAAAATATATATACGAAAAAACATAAAATATTTGATTTTGTATTAAAATAAATAGATATACAAAATACAAATAAAATAAGCTAAATTAAATGAAAAATATATACAAAATACACATAGAATAATGTAAAATCGTGTCAAAATAAATACATAGAATATCAATAAAATAATGTAATTTTGTATGATAATAAAGATGCAAAATACCCATAAAATAAAGCATATTTTTTTATAAATACATATACAAAAATACACATAGAATAATTAAATTTGTATTAAAATTAATATACAAAATGCACGTACAATAAGGTAAATTTGTATTGAAAAAATATACAAAATGCACATTAAAGCGTAAATTTGTTAAAAAATCTATATACGAATACACATAAAATAACGTAGATTTCTATAGAAATATATATACAAAATATACATGAAATGATGTAAATACGTATAAAAAAAAAAATAAATATATATATATATATATATATATATATATATATATATATATATATATATATATATATATTTATATATGTATATATATATTTATACATATATATATACATATATATATATATATATATATATATATACAAAATACATTAAATAATTTAAATTCTCGTCAAAATAAATAAACAAAATACCAATAAAAGAGTGTGTATTTGTATAAATATAAATGTACAAAATACACATACAAAATAAACATAAAATTAGGTAAATTTGTAATGAAATACATATACAAAATACATATAAAATAATGGAAATTTATATGAAAATATATAAACATATACACTTAAAATAACTTGAATTTGTATAAATATATATACAAAATAAATATTAAATAATGTAAATATGTATAAAAATATATATACAAAGTACATATAGAATAATGTAAATTCGTATCAAAATAAATCAACAGAATATTAATTAAATAATGTAAATTTGTATGAAAATAGATTTACAAAATACACATAAAATAACGCAAATTTGTATAAAAATATATACAAAAATACATAAAATAATTTGAATTTGTATTAAAATAAATATAAAAATACATATAAAACTAGGTAAATTTGTATTGAAATAGATATGCAAAATACATATAAAACAATGTAAATTTGTTTCAAAATATATATACGAATACACATAAAATAACTTAAAATAACGTTGATTTCTATAAAATATATATACAAAAACACATTAAATAAAGTAAATATGTATAAAAATATATACAAAACAATAAAATAATGTAAAATCGTATCAAAATAAATAAACAAAATACCAATAAAATAATGTAAAATTGAATGAAAATTAATATGAAAAATACACATAAAATATCAAATTTTTATAAAAATATATATACGAAAAACACAAAATATTAGATTTTGTATTAAAATAAATAGATATACATTCTTTTATTGGTATTTTGTTTATTTATTTTGTTTCAATTTATATTATTTTATGTGTATTTTGTTTACATTTTTTATACGTATTTACTTAATTTTATGTATTTTGTATATATATTTTTATAGAAATCAAATATTTTATGTTTTCGTATATATATTTTGAAACAAATTTACATTGTTTTATATGTATTTTTGCATATCTCTTTCAATAGAAGTTTACCTTATTGTATGTGCATTTTGTATATTTATTTCAATACAAATTTAAATATTTTATGTGTATTTTGGTATATATATTTTTATTAGAAATGCGCTATTTGATGCGAATTTTGCATCTTTATTTTCACACAAATTTACATTATTTTATTAATATTCGGCGTATTTATTTTGATATGATTTTACATTATTCTATTTGTTTTTGTATATATTTTTTTTATACATATTTACATTATTTAAATGTATCTTGCATATATATTACATACAAATTTATTATCTATTATTTTGTATATCTAATGTCATACAAATACACATTCTTTTCATGATATTTTGTTTATTTATTTTGTCACGAATTTACATTACTTAATATGTATTTTATATATATATTTTTATACGTATTTACATAATTTCATGTGTATTTTGTATATATATTTCTATAGAAATTTACGTCATTTTATGTGTATTCGTATATATATTTTGAAACAAATTTACACTGTTTTATTTGTATTTTGAGTTTTTTTTCAATACAAATTTACCTTATTGTATTTGCATTTTGTATATTTATTTTAATACAAATTTAATGATTCTATGTGTATTTTTGTATATGTATTTTTAAAAAAAAATATGCTTTATCTTATGGGTATTTTGCATCTTTATTTTCATACAAATTTAAATTATTTTATTGATATTCTGTGTACTTATTTTGATACGATTTAACATTATTCTATGTATAACAAAAATAAATACAGAATACACAAAAATAGATATGCAAAATACATATAAACAATGTAAATTTGTTTCAAAATATATATACGAATACACATGAAATAACGTAGATTTCTATAAAAATATATATACAAAATACACATAAAATTAAGTAAATACGTATAAAAAATGTATACAAAATACACATAAAATAATGTAAATTAGTATCAAAATAAATAAAAAAAATACCAATAAAAGAATGTGTATTTGTATAAATATATATATACAAAATACACATTAAATAACATAAATTTGTTTAAAACTATACAAAATACACATGAAATGATGTAAATACGTATAAAAATATATATACAAAATACACATTAAATAATGTAAATTCGCGTCAAAATAAATAAACAAAATGTCAATAAAAGAATGTGTATTTGTATGAAAATAGATATACAAAATACACATAAAATAACCTAAATTTGTATCAAACTATATACAAAAATACACAAAAATATTTTAAATTTGTATGAAAATAAATATACAAAATACACATAAAATTAGGTAAATTTGTATTGAAATACATACACAAAATACACATAAAATAATGTAAATTTGAATGAAAATACATAAACAAATACACTTAAAATAACGTAAATTTGTATAAAAAAATATGTACAAAGCACAAATAGAATAATGTAAAATCGTATCAAAATAAATACACAGAATATTAATAAAATAATGTAAATTTGTATGAAAATAAAGAAGCAAAATACCCATAAAATAACGCATTTTTTTTATTTATAAAAATATATACCAAAATACACATCAAAAAATTAAATTTGTATTAAAATAAATATACAAAAAACACATACAATAAGGTAAATCTGTATTGAAATAGATATGCAAAATACATATAAAACATTACTTATTGTAAATTTGTTTCAAAATATATATCCGAATACACATAAAATAACGTAGATTTCTATAAAAATATATATAGAAAATACACATAAAATGAAGTAAATACGTATAAAAAATGTATACAAAATACACATAAAATAATGTAAATTCGTATCAAAATAAATAAACAAAATACCAATAAAAGAATGTGTATTTGTATGAATATAAATATACAAAATACACATAAAATAACGTAAATTTATATAAAACTATATACAAAAATACACAGAAGTAATTAAATTTGTATGAAAATATATACAAAATACACACGAAATAAGCTAAATTTGAATTGAAATATATATACAAAATACATGAAATAAAGTAAATTTGTATCAAAATATTTATACAAATACACATATAATAACGTAAATTTGTATGAAAATATATAAACAAAATACACATTAAATAATGTAAATACGTATAAAAAAATATGTACAAAATACACATATAATCATGTAATTCGTATCAAAATATATAAACAAAATACCAATAAAATAATATAAATTTGTATGATTAAACGTGTATGTTGCATATTTTTTCAATACAAATTTACCTTATTATATACGCATTTTGTATATTAATTTTAATACAAATTTAATTATTCGATGTGTATTTTTGTATCTGTATTTTTATAAATATATGCTTTATTTTTTGGGTATTTTGCATCTTTATTTTCATAAAAATTTACATTATTTTATTGATATTCTGCTCATTCATTTTGATACGAATTGACATTATTCTATGTGTATTTTGTATATATTTTTCATACAAATTTACGTTATTATATGTTTAAAAATATGTACAAAATACACATATAATCATGTAATTCGTATCAAAATAAATAAACAAAATACCAATAAAATAAAATAAATTTGTATGAGTAAACGTGTATGTTGCATATTTTTTCAATACAAATTTACCTTATTATATACGCATTTTGTATATTAATTTTAATACAAATTTAATTATTCGATGTGTATTTTTGTATCTGTATTTTTATAAACATATGCTTTATTTTTTGGGTATTTTGCATCTTTATTTTCATATAAATTTACATTATTTTATTGATATTCTGCTCATTCATTTTGATACGAATTGACATTATTCTATGTGTATTTTGTATATATTTTTCATACAAATTTACGTTATTTTATGTGTATTTGTTTATATATTTTAACACAAATTTACAATATTTTATGGGTATTTTGTATATACATTTCAAAAGAAATTTACCTAGTTTTATGTGTATTTTGTATATCTATTTTCATACAAACTCAAATTATTTCTATGTATTTTTGTATATATTTTAATACAAATTTTAGTTATGTTATGTGTATTTTGTAAATTTATTTTCATTCAAATATATATTATTTTATTGGTGTTTTGTTGATTTATATTGATACGAATTTACATTATTTTATATGTACTTTGTATATATATTTTTATAAGATTTTAAATTATTTAATATTTATTTTTAATATATTTTTATACAAATTCATGGTATTTTATGTGTATTTGTATATATATTTTTATATAAATTTACATTATTTTATGTGTATTTAGTACATATATTTTTTTTACAAATCTAACTTATTTTATGTTTATTTTGTATGTGTATTTTGTATATTTATATTTATCCAAATACACATTCTTTTATTGGTATTTTGTTTATTTATTTTAATTCGAATTTACATTATTTTATGTGTATTTTGTATACATTTTTTTATACGTATTTACTTAATTTTAAGTGTATTTTGTATATATATTTTTATAGAAATCTACGTTTTTTTATTTGTATTCGTATATATATTTTGAAACAAATTTACATTGTTTTATATGTATTTTTGGATATCTCTTTCAATACAAATTTACCTTATTGTATGTGCATTTTGTATATTTATTTCAATGCAAATTTAAATATTTTATGTATTTTGGTATATATATTTTTATAAGATTACGAAAATTTGAATAAAAATATATACAAAAAAACAAAAAATTAAATTTCAATTTTGTATGAAAATAGATATAGAAAATACACATATAAATAATTAAATTTGTATTTAAATACATGCACAAAATACACATAAAATAATGTAAATTTGTATGAAATGAAAACAAATTCACATAAAATTCGCGTCAAAATAAATAAACAAAATATCAATAAAAGAATGTGTATTTGTATGAAAATAGATATACAAAATACACATAAAATAACCAAAATTTGTATTAAACTATATACAAAAATACACAAAAATATTTTAAATTTGTATGAAAATAAATATACAAAATACACATAAAATTAGGTAAATTTGTATTGAAATATATACACAAAATACACATAAAATAATGTAAATTTGAATGAAAATACATAAACAAATACACTTAAAATAACGTAAATTTGTATGAAAAAATATGTACAAAACACAAATAGAATAATGTAAAATCGTATCAAAATAAATACACAGAATATTAATAAAATAATGTAAATTTGTATGAAAATAAAGAAGCAAAATACCCATAAAATAACGCATTTTTTTTATTTATAAAAATATATATACCAAAATACACATCAAAAAATTAAATTTGTATTAAAATAAATATACAAAATACACATACAATAATTTAAATCTGTATTGAAATAGATATGCAAAATACATATAAAACAATGTAAATTTGTTTCAAAATATATATACGAATACACATAAAATAACGTAGATTTGTATAAAAATATATATACAAAATACACATAAAATGAAGTAAATACGTATAAGAAAATGTATACAAAATACACATAAAATAATGTAAATTCGTATCAAAATAAATAAACAAAATACCAATAAAAGAATGTGTATTTGTATAAATAGAAATATACAAAATACACATAAAATAACGTAAATTTGTATAAAACTATACAAAAATACACAGAAGTAATTAAATTCGCATTAAAATAGATATACAAAATACAGATAAAATAAGCTAAATTTGAATTGAAATGTATATACAAAATACAATATTTTATGTGTATATTTGTATTTGTATTTAGGTTATTTTATGTATATTTTGTATATATATTTTCATCCAAAATTTCATTATTTTATTGGTATTTTCTTAATTTAATTCGATACGAATTTAGATTATTTCATAGGTATTTTCTATACATATTTTTATACTCATTTACATTATCTAATGTGTGTTTTGTATATATATTTTTATGCAAATTTATTTTATGTTCATTTTTGTACATATATTTTTATAGAAATTTCCGTTATTTTATGTATATAGTTTTATATAAATTTACGTTATTTTATGTGCATTTTGTATATTTATATTTATACAAATACACATTCTTTTATTGGTATATTGTTTATTTACATTTATACGAATTTACATTATTTTATGTGTATTTTGTATTCATTTTTTTATACGTATTTACTTTATTTTATATGTATTTTGTATATGTATTTTTATAAAAATCTACGTTATTTTATGTGTATTCGTATATATATTTTGAAACAAATTTACATTATTTTATATGTATTTTGCATATCTATTTTAATACAAATTTACCTTATTGTATGTGCATTTTGTATATTTATTTTAATACAAATTGAAATATTTTATGTGTATTTTGGTATCAATAATTTTATAAAGAAACGTAAATTTGTATAAAAAAATATGTACAAAACACAAATAGAATAATGTAAAATCGTATCAAAATAAATACACAGAATATTAATAAAATAATGAAAATTTGTATGAAAATAAAGAAGCAAAATACCCATAAAATAACGCATTTTTTTTATTTATAAAAATATATATAGCAAAATACACATCAAAAAATTAAATTTGTATTAAAATAAATATACAAAAAACACATACAATAAGGTAAATCTGTATTGAAATAGATATGCAAAATACATATAAAACAATGTAAATTTGTTTCAAAATATATATACGAATACACATAAAATAACGTAGATTTCTATAAAAATATATATACAAAATACACATAAAATGAAGTAAATACGTATAAAAAAATGTATACAAAATACACATAAGATAATGTAAATTCGTATCAAAATAAATAAACAAAATACCAATAAAAGAATGCGTATTTGTATAAATATAAATATACAAAATACACATAAAATAACGTAAATTTATATAAAACTATATACAAAAATACACAGAAGTAATTAAATTTGTATGAAAATATATACAAAATACACACAAAATAAGCTAAATTTGAATTGAAATATATATACAAAATATACATATTTTGCATATCTATTTTCAAACAAATTTAGACTATTTTTGTGTATTTTTGTATATATATTATTTTTGTTATACATAGAATAATGTAAAATCGTATTAAAAAAGTACACAGAATATCAATAAAATAATTTAAATTTGTATGAAAATAAAGATGCAAAATACCCATAAGATAAAGCATTTTTTTTTTTTTAAATTCATATACAAAAATACACATAGAATAATTAAATTTGTATTAGAATTAATATACATAATGCACACATACAAAAAGGTAAATTTGTATTGAAAAAAAAAAAGCAAAATACAAATAAAACAGTGTAAATTTGTTTCAAAATATATACGAATACACATAAAATAACGTGTATATTGTATATCTATTTTCATACAAATACACATTCTTTTATTGATATTTTTTTATTTATTTTGACATAATTTACATTATTTAATGTGTATTTATATATATATATATATATATATATATATATATATATATATATATATATATATATATATATATATATATATATATATATATATATATATATATATATATATATATATATATATATATATATATATATATATATATATATATATATATATATATATATATATATATATATATATATATATATATATATTTATATATATATATATATATATATATATATATACGTGTTTACATCATTTGATGTGTATTTTGTATATATATTTCTATAGAAATCTACGTTGATTTATGAGTATTCCTATATAGATTTTGAAATAAATTTACACTGTTTTATGTGTATTTTGCATATTTTTTCAATACAAATTTACCTTATTGTATATGCATTTTGTATATTAATTTTAATACAAATTTAATTATGCTATGTGTATTTTTGTATATGTATTTTTATAAAAAAAATGCTTTATTTTATGGGGATTTTGCATTTTTATTTTCATACAAATTTACATTATTTTACTTATATTCTGTTTATTTTTTTTGAAACAATTTTACATTATTCTATGTGTATTTTGTATATATATATTTATACGTATTTACTTAATTTTATGTGTATTTTGTATATATATTTTTATAGAAATCTACGTTATTTTATGTGTATTCGTATATATATTTTGAAACAAATTTACATTGTTTTATATGTATTTTTGCATATCTCTTTCAATACAAGTTTACCTTATTGTATGTGCATTTTGTATATTTATTTCAATACAAATTTAAATATTTTATGTGTATTTTGGAATATATATTTTAATAAGAAATGCGCTATTTGATGGAAATTTTGCATCTTTATTTTCATACAAATTTACATTATTTTATTAATATTCGGTGTATTTATTTTGTTACGATTTCACATTATTCTATTTGTTTTTTGTATATATATATATTTTTTTACATATTTACATTATTTAAAGTGTATCTTGCATATATATTTCATACAAATTTATTATCTATTATTTATTTTCATGCAAATACACATTCTTTTCATGATATTTTGTTTATTTAGTTTGACACGAATTTACCTAGATATGTATTTTGTATATATATTTTTATACGTATTTACATAATTTCAAGTGTATTTTGTATATATACTTCTATAGAAATCTACGTTATTTTATGTGTATTCGTATATATATTTTGAAACAAATTAACTTTGTTTTATATGTATTTTTGAATATCTCTTTCAATACATATTTACCTTACTGTATATGCATTTTGTATATTTATTTCAATACAAATTTAAATATTTTATGTGTATTTTGGTATATATATTTTTTAAAAAATGCGCTATTTTATGGGAATTTTGCATCTTTCTTTTCATACAAATTTACATTATTTTATTGATATTCTGTGTATTTATATTGATAGGATTTTACATTATTCTATTTCTTTTTTGTATATATTTTTTTATACACATTTACATTATTTAATGTGTATCTTGCATATATATTTTATACAAATTTACGTTATTTTAAGTGTATTTGTTTATATATTTTCATTCAAATTTACATTATTTTATGTGTATTTTGTATATGTATTTCAATACAAATTTACCTAATTTTACGTGTATTTTGTATATTTCTTTTCATACAAATTTTAAAATTTTTTGTGTATTTTTGTATATAGTTTTATACAAATTTAGTTTATTTTATGTACGCATTTACATTATTTAATGTGTGTTTTGTATCTATATTTTTATGCAAATTTACTTTATTTTATGTGCATTTTTGTACATATATTTTTTTTAGAAATTTGCGTTATTTTATGTGTATTTGTATATGTTATCTCATACAAATTTACATTATTTTATTGCTATTTTGTTTATTTATTTTGATACGAATAAAAATAAATATACAAAATATACATAAAATAAACTAAAGTTGTATTAAAATATATATACAAAATACATAAAATAAAGTAAATTTGTATCAAAATATTTTAACAGATGCGCATAAAATAACGTAAATTTGTTTTAAAATATACAAAATACACATTAAATAATGTAAATATTTATAAAAAAATATATACAAAACACAAATAGAATAATGTAAAATCGTATCAAAATAAATACACAGAATATTAATAAAATAATGTAAATTTGTATGAAAATAAAGAAGCAAAATACCCATAAAATAACGCATTTTTTTTAAATATATATACAAAAATACACATAAAAAGATTTATTTGTATTAAAATAAATATACAAAATACACATACAATAAGGAAAATCTGTATTGAAATAGATATGCAAAATACATATAAAACAATGTAAATTTGTTTCAAAATATATATACGAATACACATAAAATAACGTAGATTTGTATAAAAATAGATATACAAAATACACGTAAAATGAAGTAAATACGTATAAAAAAATGTATACAAAATACACATAAAATAATGTAAATTCGTATCAAAATAAATAAACAAAATACCAATAAAAGAATGTGTATTTGTATAAATATAAATATACAAAATACACATAAAATAACGTAAATTTGTATAAAACTATATAGAAAAATACACAGAAGTAATTAAATTCGTATGAAAATAGATATACAAAATACAGATAAAATAAGCTAAATTTGAATTGAAATGTATATAGAAAATACATAAAATAACGTAAATTTGTTTAAAAATATATAAACAAAATACACATTAAGTAATGTAAATACGTATAAAAAATATGTACAAAATACACATATAATCATGTAATTCGTATCAAACTAAATAAACAAAATATCAATCAAATAATGTAAATTTGTATGAGTAAACATATGCAAATACATATAAAATAACGCTAATTTCTATAAAAATATATGTCCAAAAATGAACGTAAAATAAATTAACTTTGGATAAAAATATATATACAAAACACACATTAAATAATGTAAATGCGTATATAAAAATAACCTAAATTTGTATAAAACTATATACAAAAATACACAAAAATAGTTTAAATTTGTATGAAAAGAAATATACAAAATACACATAAAATTAGGTTAATTTCTATTGAAATACATATACAAAATACACATAAAATAATGTAAATTTGAAAGAAACTATATAAACAAATACACATATAATAACGTAAATTTGTATGAAATATATATACAAAATACACAGTAAATAATGTAAATATGTATAAAAAAAATATATACAAAACTCAAATAAAATAATGTAAAATCGTATCAAAATATATACACAGAATATTAATAAAATAATGTAAATTTGTATGAAAATTAAGATGCAAAATACGTATAAAATAACGCATTTTTCATAAAATTATTGATACCAAAATACACATAAAATATTTGAATTGTATCAAAATAAATATTCATACGAATACACATAAAAGTAGATTTCTATAGAAATATATATACAAAATACATATGAAATTATGACAATATTTTATGGGTATTTTGTATATATATTTCAAAAGAAATTTACCTAGTTTTATGTGTATTTTGAATATCTATTTTCATTCAAACTCAAATTATTTGTATGTATTTTTGTATATATTTCAATACAAATTTTAGTTAGGTTATGTGTATTTTGTAAATCTATTTTCATTCAAATATATATTATTTTATTGGTATTTTGTTGATTTATATTGATACGAATTTACATTATTTCATATGTACTTTGTATATATATTTTTATACGCATTTACATTATTTAATATTTATTTTGAGTATATAATTTTATACAAATTCATGGTATTTTATGTGTATTTGTATATATATTTTCATCTAAATTTACATAATTTTATGTGTATTTTGTACATATATTTCATTACAAATTTACCTTATTTTATGTTTATTTTGTATGTTTATTTTGTATATTTATATTTATACAAATACACATTCTTTTATTGGTATTTTGTTTATTTATTTTGTTTCGAATTTACATTATTTTATGTGTTTTTTGTTTACATTTTTTATACGTATTTGCATAATTTTATGTATTTTGTATATATATTTTATAGAAATCTACGTTATTTTATGTGTATTCATATATTTTTGAAACAAATTTACATTGTTTTATATGTACAATAAGTTAAATTTGTATTGAAATAGATATGCAAAATACATATAAAGCAATGTAAATTTGTTTCAAAATATGTATACGAATACACATAAAATAACGTTGATTTCTATAAATATATATATACAAAATACACATAAAATGAAGTAAATACGTATAAAAAAATGTATACAAAATACACATAAAATAATGTAAATTCGTATCAAAATAAATAAACAAAATACCAATAAAAGAATGTGTATTTGTATAAATATAAATATACAAAATACACATAAAATAACGTAAATTTATATAAAACTATATACAAAAATACACAGAAGTAATTAAATTTGTATGAAAATATATACAACATACACACAAAATAAGCTAAATTCGAATTGAAATATATATACAAAATACATGAAATAAAGTAAATTTGTATCAAAATATTTAAACAAATACACATATAATAACGTTAATTTGTATGAAAATATATAAACAAAATACACATTAAATAATGTAAATACGTATAAAAAATATGTACAAAATACACATATAATCATGTAATTCGTTTCAAAATAAATAAACAAAATACCAATAAAATAATATAAATTTGTATGAGTAAACGTGTATGTTGCATATTTTTTCAATACAAATTTACCTTATTATATACGCATTTTGTATATTAATTTTAATACAAATTTAATTATTCGATGTGTATTTTTGTATCTGTATTTGTATATATATTTTTATACGCTTTTACATTATTTAATATTTATTTTGAATATATATTTTGACACAAATTTACAATATTTTATGGGTATTTTGTATATACATTTCAAAAGAAATTTACCTAGTTTTATGTGTATTTTGTAAATTTATTTTCATTCAAATATATATTATTTTACTGGTGTTTTGTTGATTTATATTGTTACGAATTTACATTATTTTATATGTACTTTGTATATATATTTTTATTTGCTTTTACATTATTTAATATTTATTTTGAATATATATTTTTATACAAATTCATGGTATTTTATGTGTATTTGTATATATATTTTTATATAAATTTACATTATTTTATGTATTTTTGTACATATATTTTTTTACAAATCTACCTTATTTTATGTTTATTTTGTATGTGTATTTTCTATATTTATATTTATTCAAATACACATTCTTTTATTGGTATTTTGTTTATTTATTTTAATTCGAATTTACATTATTTTATGTGTATTTTGTATACATTTTTTTATACGTATTTACTTAATTTTATGTGTATTTTGTATATATATTTTTATAGAAATCTACGTTTTTTTTATTTGAATTCGTATATATATTTTGAAACAAATTTACATTTTTTTATGTATTTTAGCATATCTCTTTCAATACAAATTTACCTTATTGTATGTGCATTTTGTATATTTATTTCAATGGAAATTTAAATATTTTATGTGTTTTTTGGTATATATATTTTTATAAGATTAAAAAATTTGAATAAAAATATATACAAAAAAACAAAAAAATAAATTTCAATATGTATGAAAATAGATATACAAAATACACATATAATTAGTTAAATTTTTATTTAAATACATGTACAAAATGCACATAAAATAATGTAAATTTGTATGAAATGAAAACAAATTCACATAAAATTCGCGTCAAAATAAATAAACAAAATATCAATAAAAGAATGTGTATTTGTATGAAAATAGATATACAAAATACACATAAAATAACCTAAATTTGTATCAAACTATATACAAAAATAAACAAAAATATTTTAAATTTGTATGAAAATAAATATACAAAATACACATAAAATTAGGTAAATTTGTATTGAAATACATACACAAAATACACATAAAATAATGTAAATTTGAATGAAAATACATAAACAAATACACTTAAAATAACGTAAATTTGTGGAAAAAAAATAAGTACAAAACATAAATAGAATAATGTAAAATCGTATCAAAATAAATACACAGAATATTAATAAAATAATGTAAATTTGAATGAAAATAAACAAGCAAAATACCCATAAAATAACGCATTTATAAAAATATATATACCAAAATACACATCAAAAAATTAAATTTTTATTAAAATAAATATACAAAAAACACATACAATAAGGTAAATTTGTATTGAAATAGATATGCAAAATACATATAAAACAATGTAAATTTGCTTCAAAATATATATACGAATACACATAAAATAACTTAGATTTCTATAAAAATATATATACAAAATACACTTAAAATGAAGTAAATACCTAAAAAAAAAATGTATACAAAATACACATAAAATAATGTAAATTCGTATCAAAATAAATAAACAAAATACCAATAAAAGAATGTGTATTTGTATAAATATAAATATACAAAATACACATAAAATGACGTATATTTATATAAAACTATATACAGAAATACACAGAAGTAATTAAATTTGTATGAAAATATATACAAAATGCACACAAAATAAACTAAATTTGAATTGAAATATATATACAAAATACATGAAATAAAGTAAATTTGTATCAAAATATTTATACAAATACACATATAATAACGTAAATTTGTATGAAAATATATAAACAAAATACACATTAAATAATGTAAATACGTATAAAGAAATATGTACAAAATACACATATATACTTAATCAAAATAAATAAACAAAATACCAATAAAATAATATAAATTTGTATGAGTAAACGTGTATGTTGCATATTTTTTCAATACAAATTTATTTTATTATATACGCATTTTGTATATTAATTTTAATATATGTTTATTTGAATATATATTTTGATACAAATTTACATTATTTTATGTATTTTCTATATTTATTTCAATTCAAATTTAGCTTATTTTATGTGTGTTTTGTATATCTATTTTCATACAAATTTAATTATATTTGTTTATTTTTGCATATAGTTCTATACAATTTTACGTTATTTTATATGTATTTTGTATATTTATATTTATACAAGTAAATATTCTTTTATTGGCATTTAGTTTATTTATTTTGATACGAATTTACATTATTTTATGTGTATTTTGTATACATTTTCTTATACGTATTTACTTCATTTTATGTGTATTTTGTATATATATTTTTATAGAAATCTACGTTATTTTGTGTATTCGTATATATATTTTGAAACAAATTTACATTGTTTTATGTGTATTTTGCATATCTATTTCAATACAAATTTACCTTATTGTACGTGCATTTTGTATATTTATTGTAATACAAATTTAAATATTTTGTGTATTTTGGTATATATATTTTCATAAAAAATGCGTTGTTTTATGGGTATTTTGCATCTTTATTTTCATACAAATATACATTATTTTATTAATATTCTGTGTATTTATTTTGATACTATTTTACATTATTCTATTTGTGTTTTGTATATATTTTTTTTATACATATTTACATTATTTAATGTGTATTTTCTATATATATTTCATATAAATTTACGTTATTTTAAGTGTATTTGTTTATATATTTTCATTCAAATTTACAGTATTTTATGTGTATTTTGTATATGTATTTCAATAGAAATTTAACTAGTTTTATGTGTATTTTGTATATATATTTTTATACAAATTTAAATTATTTTTGTGTATTTTTTTAATAGAGTTTTATACAAATTTACAATATTTTATGTGTATTTTGTATATCTATTTTCATACAAATACACATTCTTTTATTGATATTTTGTTTATTTATTTTGATGCGAATTTACATTATTTAATGTGTATTGTGTATATATATTTTTTATACGTATTTACGTCATTTCATGTGTATTTTGTATATATATTTCTATAGAAATATACGTTATTTTATGTGTATTCGTATATATATTTTGAAACAAATATACATTGTTTTATGTGCATTTTGTATATTTTGTATATGCAAAATACACATAAAGTTAGGCAAATTTGTATTGAAATACATATACAAAACTAACATAAAATAATGTAGATTTGTATGAAAATATATAAACAAATACATATAAAATCACGTAAATTTGGATAAAATATATATATATATATACAAAATATACATTAAATATTTTAAATATGTATAAAAATATATTATATTATATATATTTTTATTGATATTTTCGTTATTTATGTGTATTTTGTATATGTTTTCTCATAGAAATTTACATTATTTTATTTTTATTTTGTCTCTTTATTTTGATACGAATTACATTATTATTTTTGTATTTTTTACATCTTTTTTATACGTATTTACATTATTTAATGTGTATTTTGTTTATATATTTTTATACAAATTTACGTTATTATATGTGTATTTGTATAGGTATTTTGATACAAATTTATATTATTTTATGAATTTTGTATATATATTTCAATTCAAATTTAGCTTATTTTATGTGTATTTTGTATATCTATTTATTTTAATACAAAATCAAATATTTTATGTTTTTTCGTATATATATTTTTATAAAAAATGCGTTATTTTATGGGTATTTTGCATCTTAATTTTCATACAAATTTACATTATTTTTTTAATATTTTCTGTATTTATTTTGATATGATTTTACATTATTTTATTTGTGTTTTGTATATATATTTTTAAATATATTTACATTATTTAATTTTTTTTTTGTATATATATTTGATACAAATTTACGTTATTTTAAGTCTATGTTTATATATTTTCATTCAAATTTACATTATTTTATGTGTATTTTGTATATGTATTTCAATACAAATTTACCTATATTTATATGTTTTTTGTACATTTATTTTCATACAAGTTTAAATTATTTTTGTGTATTTTTGTATATAGTTTTATACAAATTTAGGTTATTTTATGTGTATTTTGTATATCTATTTTCATACAAATACACATTCTTTTCATGATATTTTGTTTATTTATTTTGACACGAATTAACATTATTTAATGTGTATTTTTTATATATATTTTTATACGTATTTACATTATTTCAAGTGTATTTTGTATATATATTTCTATAGAAATCTTTGTTATTTTATGTGTATTCGTATATATATTTTGAGACAAATTTACATTGTTTTATGTGTATTTTGCATATTTTTTCAATACAAATTTACCTTATTGTATGTGCATTTTGTATATTAATTTTAATACAAATTTGATTAATTTATGTGTATTTTTGTATATGTATTTTTATAAAAATATGCTTTATTTTATGGGTATTTTGCATCTTTATTTTCATACAAATTTACATTATTTTATTGATATTCTGTGTATTTATTTTAAAATGATTTTACATTATTCTATGTGTATTTTGTATATATATTTTATAGAAAATGTATTTGTTTTCATTTCATACAAATCTACATTATTTTATGTGTTTTTTTGTACATGTATTTAAATACAAATTTAAGTAGTTATATGTGTATTTTGTATATCTATTTTGTATGTATATTTTTATAGAAATTTACTCTATTTTATGAGTATTCGTATATATATTTTTATATAAATTTACATTATTGATGTGTATTTTGCATATCTATTTTAATACCAATTTACTTTATTGTACGTGCATTTTGTATATTTATTTTAATACAAATTTAACTATTTTATATGTATTTTTGTATATATATTTTTATGAAAATATGCGTTATTATATGGATATTTTGCATCTTTATTTTCATACAAATTTACATTATTTTATTGATATTCTCTTAATTTATTTTGATACGATTTAACATTATTCTATGTGTATTTTGTATATTTTTTTATACATATTTACATTATTTAATGTTCATTTTGTATATATATTTTATCCAAATTTACATTATTTTATGTGTATTTGTTTATATATTTTCATACATATTTACACTATTTTATGTCTTTTTTGTATATATATTTTTCTACGTATTTAAATTATTTGATGTGTATTTTGTATATACATTTTCATAAAAAAATTACGTTATTTTATTGTGTGTATAAGTATATATTTTGATACAAATTTTATACAAATTCATGTTATTTAATGTGTATTTGTTTATATATTTTCATACAAATTTATATTATTTTATGTGTATTTTTTCATATATTTCATTACAAATTTACCTTATTTTATGTTTATTTTGTATATTTATTTCATTCAATTTTAAATTATTTTATGTGTATATTTGTATTTGTATTTAGGTTATTTTATGTGTATTTTGTATATATATTTTCATCCAAAATTACATTATTTTATTGGTATTTCTTAATTTAATTCGATACGAATTTAGATTATTTCATAGGTATTTTGTATACATATTTTTAAACTCATTTACATTATCTAATGTGTGTTTTGTATATATATTTTTATGCAAATTTATCTAATGTTCATTTTTGTACATATATTTTTATAGAAATTTGCGTTATTTTATGTATATATTTTATATAAATTTACATTATTTTATGTGCATTTTGTATATTTATATTTATACAAATACACATTCTTTTATTGGTATATTGTTTATTTACATTTATACGAATTTACATTATTTTATGTGTATTTTGTATACATTTTTTTATACGTATTTACTTAAATTTATGTGTATTTTGTATATTTATTTTTATAGAAATCTACGTTATTTTATGTGTATTCGTATATATATGTTGAAACAAATTTACATTATTTTATATGTATTTTCCATATCTATTTCAATACAAATTTACCTTATTGTATGTGCATTTAGTATCTTTATTTTAATACAAGTTCAAATATTTTATGTGTATTTTGGTATCAATAATTTTATAAAAAAATGCGTTATTTTATAGGTATTTTGCATCTTAATTTTCATTTTATATGTACTTTGTATATATATTTTTATACGCTCTTACATTATTTAATATTTATTTTGAATATAATTTTTTATACAAATTCATGGTATTTTATGTGTATTTGTATATATGTTTTCATATAAATTTACATTATTGTACGTGTATTTTGTACATATATTTTATTACAAATCTACCTTATTTTATGTTTATTTTGTATGTTTATTTTGTATATTTATATTTATCCAAATACACATTCTTTTATTGGTATTTTGTTTATTTATTTTAATTCGAATTTACATTATTTTATGTGTATTTTGAATACATTATTTTATACGTATTTACTTAATTTTATGTGTATTTTGTATATATATTTTTGTAGAAATCTACGTTTTTTTATTTGTATTCGTATATATATTTTGAAACAAATTTACATTGTTTTATATGTATTTTTGCATATCTCTTTCAATACAAATTTACCTTATTGTATATGCATTTTGTATATTTATTTCAATACAAATTTAAAAATTTTATGTGTATTTTGGTATATATATTTTTATAAGAAACCCGCTATTTATGGGAATTTTGCATCTTTATTTTCATACAAATTTACATTATTTTATTAATATTCGGTGTATTTATTTTGATACGATTTTACATTATTCTATTTGTTTTTGTATATACTTTTTATACATATTTACATTATTTAATGTATCTTGCATATATTTTTTATACAAATTTATTATCTATTATCCATTTTCATACAAATACACATTCTTTTCATGATATTTTGTTTATTTATCTTGACACGAATTTACATTATTTGATATGTATTTTGTATATATATTTTTATACGTATTTACATAATTTCATATGTATTTTGTATATATATTTAATAGATATTCAAAATACACATAAAATAACCTAAATTTGTATCAAACTATATACAAAAATACACAAAAATATTTTAAATTTGTATAAAAATAAATATACAAAATACACATAAAATTAGGTAAATTTGTATGGAAATACATATACAAAATACACATAAAATAATGTAAATTTGAATGAAAATACGTAAACAAATACACTTAAAATAACGTACATTTGGATAAAAAAAATATATACAAAACACAAATAGAATAATGTAAAATCGTATCAAAATAAATACACAGAATATTAATAAAATAATGTAAATTTGTATGAAAATAAAGAGGCAAAATACCCATAAAATAACGCATTTTTTTTTATTTATAAAAATATATATACCAAAATTCTCATTAAAAAATTAGATTTGTATTAAAATAAATATAAAAAACACATAAAATAAGGTAAATTTGTATTGAAATAGATACGCAAAATACATATAAAGCAATGTAAATTTGTTTCAAAATATATATACGAATACACATAAAATAACGTGTATATTGTATATCTATTTTCATACAAATACACATTCTTTTATTGATATTTTTTTTATTTATTTTGACGCGAATTTACATTATTTAATGTGTATTTTATATATATATATATATATATATATATATATATATATATATATGTATATATATATATATATATATATATATATATATATATATATATATATATATATATATATATATATATATATATATATATATATATATATATATATATATATATATATATATATATATATATATATATATATATATATATATATATATATATATATATATATCTATATATATAGATTTTGAAATAAATTTACACTGTTTTATGTGTATTTTGCATATTTTTCAATACAAATTTACCTTATTGTATATGCATTTTGTATATTAATTTTAATACAAATTTAATTATGCTATGTGTATTTTTGTATGTATTTTATAAAAAATGCTTTATTTTATGGGGATTTTGCATTTTTATTTTCATACAAATTTACATTATTTTACTTATATTCTGTTTATTTTTTTTGAAACAATTTTACATTATTCTATGTGTATTTTGTATATCTATATTTATACGTATTTACTTAATTTTATGTGTATTTTGTATATATATTTTTATAGAAATCTACGTTAATTTATGTGTATTCGTATATATATTTTGAAACAAATTTACATTGTTTTATATGTATTTTTGCATATCTCTTTCAATACAAGTTTACCTTATTGTATGTGCATTTTGTATATTTATTTCAATACAAATTTAAATATTTTATGTGTATTTTGAAATATATATTTTAATAAGAAATGCGCTATTTAATGGAAATTTTGCATCTTTATTTTCATACAAATTTACATTATTTTATTAATATTCCATGTATTTATTTTGTTACGATTTCACATTATTCTATTTGTTTTTTGTATATATATATATATATTTTTTTTACATATTTACATTATTTAAAGTGTATCTTGCATATATATTTCATACAAAATTATTATCTATTATTTATTTTCATGCAAATACACATTCTTTTCATGATATTTTGTTTATTTAGTTTGACACGAATTTACCTAGATATGTATTTTGTATATATATTTTTATACGTATTTACATAATTTCAAGTGTATTTTGTATATATACTTCTATAGAAATCTACGTTATTTTATGTGTATTCGTATATATATTTTGAAACAAATTAACTTTGTTTTATATGTATTTTTGAATATCTCTTTCAATACATATTTACCTTACTGTATATGCATTTTGTATATTTATTTCAATACAAATTTAAATATTTTATGTGTATTTTGGTATATATATTTTTATAAAAAATGCGCTATTTTATGGGAATTTTGCATCTTTCTTTTCATACAAATTTACATTATTTTATTGATATTCTGTGTATTTATATTGATAGGATTTTACATTATTCTATTTCTTTTTGTATATATTTTTTTATACACATTTACATTATTTAATGTGTATCTTGCATATATATTTTATACAAATTTACGTTATTTTAAGTGTATTTGTTTATATATTTTCATTCAAATTTACATTATTTTATGTGTATTTTGTATATGTATTTCAATACAAATTTACCTAATTTTACGTGTATTTTGTATATTTCTTTTCATACAAATTTTAAAATTTTTTGTGTATTTTTGTATATAGTTTTATACAAATTTAGTTTATTTTATGTACGCATTTACATTATTTAATGTGTGTTTTGTATGTATATTTTTATGCAAATTTACTTTATTTTATGTGCATTTTTGTACATATATTTTTTTTAGAAATTTGCGTTATTTTATGTGTATTTGTATATGTTATCTCATACAAATTTACATTATTTTATTGCTATTTTGTTTATTTATTTTGATACGAATAAAAATAAATATACAAAATATACATAAAATAAACTAAAGTTGTATTAAAATATATATACAAAATACATAAAATAAAGTAAATTTGTATCAAAATATTTTAACAGATGCGCATAAAATAACGTAAATTTGTTTTAAAATATACAAAATACACATTAAATAATGTAAATATTTATAAAAAAATGTATACAAAACACAAATAGAATAATGTAAAATCGTATCAAAATAAATACACAGAATATTAATAAAATAATGTAAATTTGTATGAAAATAAAGAAGCAAAATACCCATAAAATAACGCATTTTTTTTAAATATATATACAAAAATACACATAAAAAGATTTATTTGTATTAAAATAAATATACAAAATACACATACAATAAGGAAAAATCTGTATTGAAATAGATATGCAAAATACATATAAAACAATGTAAATTTGTTTCAAAATATATATACGAATACACATAAAATAACGTAGATTTGTATAAAAATATATATACAAAATACACGTAAAATGAATTAAATACGTATAAAAAATGTATACAAAATACACATAAATTAATGTAAATTGGTATCAAAATAAATAAACATAAAAACAATAAAAGAATGTGTATTTATAAATATAAATATACAAAATACACATAAAATAACGTAAATTTGTATAAAACTATATAGAAAATACACAGAAGTAATTAAATTCGTATGAAAATAGATATACAAAATACAGATAAAATAAGCTAAATTTGAATTGAAATGTATAGAAAATACATAAAATAACGTACATTTGTTTAAAATATATAAACAAAATACACATTAAGTAATGTAAATACGTATAAAAATATGTACAAAATACACATATAATCATGTAATTCGTATCAAACTAAATAAACAAAATATCAATCAAATAATGTAAATTTGTATGAGTAAACATATACAAATACATATAAAATAACGCTAATTTATATAAAAATATATGTCCAAAAATGAACGTAAAATAAATTAACTTTGGATAAAAATATATATACAAAACACGCATTAAATAATGTAAATGCGTATATAAAAATAACCTAAATTTGTATAAAACTATATACAAAAATACACAAAAATAATTTAAATTTGTATGAAAAGAAATATACAAAATACACATAAAATTAGGTTAATTTCTATTGAAATACATATACAAGATACACATAAAATAATGTAAATTTGAAAGAAACTATATAAACAAATACACATATAATAACGTAAATTTGTATGAAATATATATACAAAATACACATTAAATAATGTAAATATGTATAAAAAAAATATATACAAAACACAAATAAAATAATGTAAAATCGTATCAAAATATATACACAGAATATTAATAAAATAATGTAAATTTGTATGAAAATTAAGATGCAAAATACGTATAAAATAACGCATTTTTCATAAAATTATTGATACCAAAATACACATAAAATATTTGAATTGTATCAAAATAAATATTCATACGAATACACATAAAATAAAGTAGATTTCTATAGAAATATATATACAAAATACATATGAAATTATGACAATATTTTATGGGTATTTTGTATATATATTTCAAAAGAAATTTACCTAGTTTTATGTGTATTTTGAATATCTATTTTCATTCAAACTCAAATTATTTGTATGTATTTTTGTATATATTTCAATACAAATTTTAGTTAGGTTATGTGTATTTTGTAAATCTATTTTCATTCAAATATATATTATTTTATTGGTATTTTGTTGATTTATATTGATACGAATTTACATTATTTCATATGTACTTTGTATATATATTTTTATACGCATTTACATTATTTAATATTTATTTTGAGTATATAATTTTATACAAATTCATGGTATTTTATGTGTATTTGTATATATATTTTCATCTAAATTTACATAATTTTATGTGTATTTTGTACATATATTTCATTACAAATTTACCTTATTTTATGTTTATTTTGTATGTTTATTTTGTATATTTATATTTATACAAATACACATTCTTTTATTGGTATTTTGTTTATTTATTTTGTTTCGAATTTACATTATTTTATGTGTTTTTTGTTTACATTTTTTTATACGTATTTACATAATTTTATGTGTATTTTGTATATATATTTTTATAGAAATCTACGTTATTTTATGTGTATTCGTACATATTTTTTGAAACAAATTTACATTGTTTTATATGTACAATAAGTTAAATTTGTATTGAAATAGATATGCAAAATACATATAAAGCAATGTAAATTTGTTTCAAAATATGTATACGAATACACATAAAATAACGTTGATTTCTATAAATATATATATACAAAATACACATAAAATGAGGTAAATACGTATAAAAAAATGTATACAAAATACACATAAAATAATGTAAATTCGTATCAAAATAAATAAACAAAATACCAATAAAAGAATGTGTATTTGTATAAATATAAATATACAAAATACACATAAAGTAACGTAAACTTATATAAAACTATATACAAAAATACACAGAAGTAATTAAATTTGTATGAAAATATATACAACATACACACAAAATAAGCTAAATTTGAATTGAAATATATATACAAAATACATGAAATAAAGTAAATTTGTATCAAAATATTTAAACAAATACACATATAATAACGTTAATTTGTATGAAAATATATAAACAAAATACACATTAAATAATGTAAATACGTATAAAAATATGTACAAAATACATATAATCATGTAATTCGTTTCAAAATAAATAAACAAAATACCAATAAAATAATATAAATTTGTATGAGTAAACGTGTATGTTGCATATTTTTTCAATACAAATTTACCTTATTATATACGCATTTTGTATATTAATTTTAATACAAATTTAATTATTCGATGTATTTTGTATCTGTATTTGTATATATATTTTTATACGCTTTTACATTATTTAATATTTATTTTGAATATATATTTTGACACAAATTTACAATATTTTATGGGTATTTTGTATATACATTTCAAAAGAAATTTACCTAGTTTTATGTGTATTTTGTAAATTTATTTTCATTCAAATATATATTATTTTACTGGTGTTTTGTTGATTTATATTGATACGAGTTTACATTATTTTATATGTACTTTGTATATATATTTTTATTTGCTTTTACATTATTTAATATTTATTTTGAATATATATTTTTATACAAATTCATGGTATTTTATGTGTATTTGTATATAATATTATATTTTTATATAAATTTACATTATTTTATGTGTATTTTGTACATATATTTTTTTACAAATCTACCTTACTTTATGTTTATTTTGTATGTGTATTTTCTATATTTATATTTATTCAAATACACATTCTTTTATTGGTATTTTGTTTATTTATTTTAATTCGAATTTACATTATTTTATGTGTATTTTGTATACATTTTTTTATACGTATTTACTTAATTTTATGTGTATTTTGTATATATATTTTTATAGAAATCTACGTTTTTTTTATTTGAATTCGTATATATATTTTGAAACAAATTTACATTTTTTTATGTATTTTAGCATATCTCTTTCAATACAAATTTACCTTATTGTATGTGCATTTTGTATATTTATTTCAATGGAAATTTAAATATTTTATGTGTTTTTTGGTATATATATTTTTATAAGATTACAAAAATTTGAATAAAAATATATACAAAAAAACAAAAAAATAAATTTCAATATGTATGAAAATAGATATACAAAATACACATATAATTAGTTAAATTTTTATTTAAATACATGTACAAAATGCACATAAAATAATGTAAATTTGTATGAAATGAAAACAAATTCACATAAAATTCGCGTCAAAATAAATAAACAAAATATCAATAAAAGAATGTGTATTTGTATGAAAATAGATATACAAAATACACATAAAATAACCTAAATTTGTATCAAACTATATACAAAAATAAACAAAAATATTTTAAATTTGTATGAAAATAAATATACAAAATACACATAAAATTAGGTAAATTTGTATTGAAATACATACACAAAATACACATAAAATAATGTAAATTTGAATGAAAATACATAAACAAATACACTTAAAATAACGTAAATTTGTGGAAAAAAAATAAGTACAAAACATAAATAGAATAATGTAAAATCGTATCAAAATAAATACACAGAATATTAATAAAATAATGTAAATTTGAATGAAAATAAACAAGCAAAATACCCATAAAATAACGCATTTATAAAAATATATATACCAAAATACATCAAAAATTAAATTTGTATTAAAATAAATATACAAAAACACATACAATAAGGTAAATTTGTATTGAAATAGATATGCAAAATACATATAAAACAATGTAAATTTGCTTCAAAATATATATACGAATACACATAAAATAACTTAGATTTCTATAAAAATATATATACAAAATACACTTAAAATGAAGTAAATACCTAAAAAAAAAATGTATACAAAATACACATAAAATAATGTAAATTCGTATCAAAATAAATAAACAAAATACCAATAAAAGAATGTGTATTTGTATAAATATAAATATACAAAATACACATAAAATGACGTATATTTATATAAAACTATATACAGAAATACACAGAAGTAATTAAATTTGTATGAAAATATATACAAAATGCACACAAAATAAACTAAATTTGAATTGAAATATATATACAAAATACATGAAATAAAGTAAATTTGTATCAAAATATTTATACAAATACACATATAATAACGTAAATTTGTATGAAAATATATAAACAAAATACACATTAAATAATGTAAATACGTATAAAGAAATATGTACAAAATACACATATAATCATGTAATTCGTATCAAAATAAATAAACAAAATACCAATAAAATAATATAAATTTGTATGAGTAAACGTGTATGTTGCATATTTTTTCAATACAAATTTACCTTATTATATACGCATTTTGTATATTAATTTTAATATATGTGTATTTGAATATATATTTTGATACAAATTTACATTATTTTATGTATTTTCTATATTTATTTCAATTCAAATTTAGCTTATTTTATGTGTCTTTTGTATATCTATTTTCATATTTTTGTTTATTTTTGTATATAGTTTTATACAATTTTACGTTATTTTATGTGTATTTTGTATATTTATATTTATACAAGTAAACATTCTTTTATTGGCATTTAGTTTATTTATTTTGATACGAATTTACATTATTTTATGTAAATTTTGTATACATTTTCTTATACGTATTTACTTCATTTTATGTGTATTTTGTATATATATTTTTATAGAAATCTACGTTATTTTGTGTATTCGTATATATATTTTGAAACAAATTTACATTGTTTTATGTGTATTTTGCATATCTATTTCAATACAAATTTACCTTATTGTACGTGCATTTTGTATATTTATTGTAATACAAATTTAAATATTTTGTGTATTTTGGTATATATATTTTCATAAAAAATGCGTTGTTTTATGGGTATTTTGCATCTTTATTTTCATACAAATATACATTATTTTATTAATATTCTGTGTATTTATTTTGATACTATTTTACATTATTCTATTTGTGTTTTGTATATATTTTTTTATACATATTTACATTATTTAATGTGTATTTTCTATATATATTTCATATAAATTTACGTTATTTTAAGTGTATTTGTTTATATATTTTCATTCAAATTTACAGTATTTTATGTGTATTTTGTATATATTTTCAATAGAAATTTAACTAGTTTTATAGGTATTTTGTATATATATTTTATACAAATTTAAATTATTTTTGTGTATTTTTTATATATAGTTTTATACAAATTTACAATTATTTTGTGTATTTTGTATATATATTTTCAAACAAATATACATTGTTTTATGTGCATTTTGTATATTTTAGTATGCAAAATACACATAAAGTTAAATTTGTACTGAAATACATATACAAAACTCACATAAAATAATGTAGATTTGTATGAAAATATATAAACAAATACATATAAAATCACGTAAATTTGGATAAAATATATATATATACAAAATATACATTAAATATTTTAAATATGTATAAAAATATATTATATTATATATATTTTTATTGATATTTTCGTTATTTATGTGTATTTTGTATATGTTTTCTCATAGAAATTTACATTATTTTATTTTTATTTTGTCTCTTTATTTTGATACGAATTACATTATTATTTGTGTATTTTTTACATCTTTTTTATACGTATTTACATTATTTAATGTGTATTTTGTTTATATATTTTTATACAAATTTACGTTATTATATGTGTATTTGTATAGGTATTTTGATTCAAATTTATATTATTTTATGAATTTTGTATATATATTTCAATTCAAATTTAGCTTATTTTATGTGTATTTTGTATATCTATTTATTTTAATACAAAATCAAATATTTTATGTTTTTTCGTATATATATTTTTATAAAAAATGCGTTATTTTATGGGTATTTTGCATCTTAATTTTCATACAAATTTACATTATTTTTTTAATATTTTCTGTATTTATTTTGATATGATTTTACATTATTTTATTTGTGTTTTGTATATATATTTTTAAATATATTTACATTATTTAATTTTTTTTTTTGTATATATATTTGATACAAATTTACGTTATTTTAAGTCTATGTTTATATATTTTCATTCAAATTTACATTATTTTATGTGTATTTTGTATATGTATTTCAATACAAATTTACCTATATTTATATGTTTTTTGTACATTTATTTTCATACAAGTTTAAATTATTTTTGTGTATTTTTGTATATAGTTTTATACAAATTTAGGTTATTTTATGTGTATTTTGTATATCTATTTTCATACAAATACACATTCTTTTCATGATATTTTGTTTATTTATTTTGACACGAATTAACATTATTTAATGTGTATTTTTTATATATATTTTATACGTATTTACATTATTTCAAGTGTATTTTGTATATATATTTCTATAGAAATCTTTGTTATTTTATGTGTATTCGTATATATATTTGAGACAAATTTACATTGTTTTATGTGTATTTTGCATATTTTTCAATACAAATTTACCTTATTGTATGTGCATTTTGTATATTAATTTTAATACAAATTTGATTAATCTATGTGTATTTTTGTGTATGTATTTTTATAAAAATATGCTTTATTTTATGGGTATTTTGCATCTTTATTTTCATACAAATTTACATTATTTTATTGATATTCTGTGTATTTATTTTAAAATGATTTTACATTATTCTATGTGTATTTTGTATATATATTTTATAGAAAATGTATTTGTTTTCATTTCATACAAATCTACATTATTTTATGTGTTTTTTTGTACATGTATTTAAATACAAATTTAAGTAGTTATATGTGTATTTTGTATATCTATTTTGTATGTATATTTTTATAGAAATTTACTCTATTTTATGAGTATTCGTATATATATTTTGATACAAATTTACATTATTGATGTGTATTTTGCATATCTATTTCAATACCAATTTACTTTATTGTACGTGCATTTTGTATATTTATTTTAATACAAATTTAACTATTTTATATGTATTTTTGTATATATATTTTTATGAAAATATGCGTTATTATATGGATATTTTGCATCTTTATTTTCATACAAATTTACATTATTTTATTGATATTCTCTTAATTTATTTTGATACGATTTAACATTATTCTATGTATTTTGTATATTTTTTTATACATATTTACATTATTTAATGTTCATTTTGTATATATATTTTATCCAAATTTACATTATTTTATGTGTATTTGTTTATATATTTTCATACATATTTACACTATTTTATGTCTTTTTTGTATATATATTTTTCTACGTATTTAAATTATTTGATGTGTATTTTGTATATACATTTTCATAAAAAAATTACGTTATTTTATTGTGTGTATAAGTATATATTTTGATACAAATTTTATACAAATTCATGTTATTTAATGTGTATTTGTTTATATATTTTCATACAAATTTATATTATTTTATGTGTATTTTTTCATATATTTCATTACAAATTTACCTTATTTTATGTTTATTTTGTATATTTATTTCATTCAATTTTAAATTATTTTATGTGTATATTTGTATTTGTATTTAGGTTATTTTATGTGTATTTTGTATATATATTTTCATCCAAAATTACATTATTTTATTGGTATTTCTTAATTTAATTCGATACGAATTTAGATTATTTCATAGGTATTTTGTATACATATTTTTAAACTCATTTACATTATCTAATGTGTGTTTTGTATATATATTTTTATGCAAATTTATCTAATGTTCATTTTTGTACATATATTTTTATAGAAATTTGCGTTATTTTATGTATATATTTTATATAAATTTACATTATTTTATGTGCATTTTGTATATTTATATTTATACAAATACACATTCTTTTATTGGTATATTGTTTATTTACATTTATACGAATTTACATTATTTTATGTGTATTTTGTATACATTTTTTTATACGTATTTACTTAAATTTATGTGTATTTTGTATATTTATTTTTATAGAAATCTACGTTATTTTATGTGTATTCGTATATATATGTTGAAACAAATTTACATTATTTTATATGTATTTTCCATATCTATTTCAATACAAATTTACCTTATTGTATGTGCATTTAGTATCTTTATTTTAATACAAGTTCAAATATTTTATGTGTATTTTGGTATCAATAATTTTATAAAAAAATGCGTTATTTTATAGGTATTTTGCATCTTAATTTTCATTTTATATGTACTTTGTATATATATTTTTATACGCTCTTACATTATTTAATATTTATTTTGAATATAATTTTTTATACAAATTCATGGTATTTTATGTGTATTTGTATATATGTTTTCATATAAATTTACATTATTGTACGTGTATTTTGTACATATATTTTATTACAAATCTACCTTATTTTATGTTTATTTTGTATGTTTATTTTGTATATTTATATTTATCCAAATACACATTCTTTTATTGGTATTTTGTTTATTTATTTTAATTCGAATTTACATTATTTTATGTGTATTTTGAATACATTTTTTTATACGTATTTACTTAATTTTATGTGTATTTTGTATATATATTTTTTGTAGAAATATACGTTTTTTTATTTGTATTCGTATATATATTTTGAAACAAATTTACATTGTTTTATATGTATTATTATCTCTTTCAATACAAATTTACCTTATTGTATATGCATTTTGTATATTTATTTCAATACAAATTTAAAAATTTTATGTGTATTTTGGTATATATATTTTTATAAGAAACCCGCTATTTTATGGGAGTTTTGCATCTTTATTTTCATACAAATTTACATTATTTTATTAATATTCGGTGTATTTATTTTGATACGATTTTACATTATTCTATTTGTTTTTTGTATATACTTTTTTATACATATTTACATTATTTAATGTGTATCTTGCATATATTTTTATACAAATTTATTATCTATTATCCATTTTCATACAAATACATTCTTTTCATGATATTTTGTTTATTTATCTTGACACGAATTTACATTATTTGATATGTATTTTGTATATATATTTTTATACGTATTTACATAATTTCATATGTATTTTGTATATATATTTAATAGATATTCAAAATACACATAAAATAACCTAAATTTGTATCAAACTATATACAAAATACACAAAATATTTTAAATTTGTATAAAATAAATATACAAAATACACATAAAATTAGGTAAATTTGTATGGAAATATATACAAAATACACATAAAATAATGTAAATTTGAATGAAAATACATAAACAAATACACTTAAAATAACGTACATTTGGATAAAAAAAATATATACAAAACACAAATAGAATAATGTAAAATCGTATCAAAATAAATAGACAGAATATTAATAAAATAATGTAAATTTGTATGAAAATAAAGAGGCAAAATACCCATAAAATAACGCATTTTTTTATTTATAAAAATATATATACCAAAATTCTCATTAAAAAATTAGATTTGTATTAAAATAAATATAAAAACCACATAAAATAAGGTAAATTTGTATTGAAATAGATACGCAAAATACATATAAAGCAATGTAAATTTGTTTCAAAATATGTATACGAATACACATAAAATAACGTAGATTTCTATAAATATATATGTACAAAATACACATAAAATTAAGTAAATACGAATAAAAAAATGTAGACAAAATACACATAAAATAATGTAAATTCGTATCAAAATAAATAAACAAAATACCAATAAAAGAATGTATTGTATAAATATAATATAAAATACACATAAAATAACGTAAATTTATATAAAACTATATACATAAATACACAAGTAATTAAATTTGTATGAAAATATACAAAATACACAAAATAAGCTAAATTTGAATTGAAATATATACAAAATACATGAAATAAAGTAAATTTGAATCAAAATATTTATACAAATACACATATAATAACGTAAATTTGTATGAAAATATGTAAACAAAATACACATTAAATAATGTAAATAAATAAAAAAAAATGTGTACAAAATACACATATAATCATGTAATTCGTATCAAAATAAATAAACAAAATACCAATAAAATAATATAAATTTGTATGAGTAAACGTGTATGTTGCATATTTTTTCAATACAAATTTACCTTATTATATACGCATTTTGTATATTAATTTTAATACAAATTTAATTATTCGATGTATATTTTTGTATCTGTATTTTTATAAACATATGCTTTATTTTTTGGGTATTTTGCATCTTTATTTTCATACAAATATACATTATTTTATTGATATTCTGCTCATTCATTTTGATACGAATTGACATTATTCTATGTGTATTTTGTATATATTTTTCATACAAATTTACGTTATTTTATGAGTATTTGTTTATATATTTTGACACAAATTTACAATATTTTATGGCTATTTTGTATATACATTTTAAAAGAAATTTACCTAGTTTTATGTGTATTTTGAATATCTATTTTCATACAAACTCAAATTATTTCTATGTATTTTTGTATATATTTTAATACAAATTTTAGTTATGTTATGTGTATTTTGTAAATTTATTTTCATTCATATATATATATATATATATTATTTTATTGGTGTTTTGTTGATTTATATTGATACGAATTTACATTATTTTATATGTACTTTGTATATATATTTTTATACGCTTTTACATTATTTAATATTTATTTTGAATATATATTTTTATACAAATTCATGGTATTTTATGTGTATTTGTATATATATTTTCATATAAATTTACATTATTTTATGTGTATTTTGTACATATATTTTATTACAAATCTACCTTATTTTATGTTTATTTTGTATATGTATTTTTTATATTTATATTTTTCCAAATACACATTCTCTTATTGGTATTTTGTTTATTTATTTTAAATCGAATTTACATTATTTTATGTGTATTTTGTATACATTTTTTTTATACGTATTTACTTAATTTTATGTGTATTTTGTATATATATTTTTATAGAAATCTACGTTTTTTTATTTGTATTCGTATATATATTTTGAAACTAATTTACATTGTTTTATATGTATTTTTGCATATCTCTTTCAATACAAATTTACCTTATTGTATGTGCACTTTGTATATTTATTTCAATACAAATTTAAATATTTTATGTGTATTTTGGTATATATATTTTTATAAGAAATGCGCTATTTTATGATAATTTTGCATCTTTATTTTCATACAAATTTACATTATTTTATTAATATTCGGTGTATTTATTTTGATACGAATTTACATTATTCTACTTGTTTTTTGTATATACTTTTTTATACATATTTACATTATTTAATGAGTATCTTGCATATATATTTTATACAAATTTATTATCTATTATCTATTTTTATACAAATACACATTCTTTACATGATATTTTGTTTATTTATTTTGACACGAATTTACATTATTTGATATGTATTTTGTATATATATTTTTATACGTATTTACATAATTTCATATGTATTTTGTATATATATTTCTATAGAAATCTATTTTATTTTATGTGTATTCGTATATATATTTTGAAACAAATTTACATTGTTTTATATGTATTTTTGAATATCTCTTTTAATACAAATTTACCTTACTGTATATGCATTTTGTATATTTATTTCAATACAAATTTAAATATTTTATGTGTATTTTGGTATATATATTTTTATAAAAAATGCGATAATTTTTGGGAATTTTGCATCTTTATTTTCATACAAATTTACATTATTTTATTGATATTCTGTGTATTTATTTTGATACGATTTTACATTATTCTATTTGTTTTTTGTATATATTTTTTATACACATTTACATTATTTAATGTGTATCTTGCATATATATTTTATACAAATTTACGTTATTTTAAGTGTATTTGTTTTTATATTTTCATTCATATTTACATTTATTTTAATTCGAAATTACATTATTTTATGTGTATTTTGTATACATTTTTTATACGTATTTACTTAATTTTATGTGTATTTTGTATATATATTTTATAGAAATTTACGTTTTTTATTTGTATTCGTTTATATATTTTGAAACAAATTTACGTTATTTTATGTGTATTTTGTATATTTATATTTATACAAATTTACCTTATTGTATGTGCATTTTGTATATTTATTTCAATGCAAATTTAAATATTTTATGTATATTTTGGTATATATATTTTTATAAGAAATGCGCTATTTTATGGAATTTTGCATCTTTATTTTCATACAAATTTACATTATTTTATTAATACTCAGTGTATTTATTTTGATACGATGTTACATTATTCTATTTGTTTTTGTATATTTTTATACATATTTACATTATTTAATGTGTATCTTGCATATATATTTTATACAAATTTATTATCTATTATCTATTTTCATACAAATACACATTCTTTTCATGATATTTTGTTTATTTATTTTGACACGAATTTACATTATTTGATATGTATTTTGTATATATATTTTTATACGTATTTACATAATTTCATATGTATTTTGTATATATATTTCTATAGAAATCTACTTTATTTTATGTGTATTCGTATATATATTTTGAAACAGATTTACATTGTTTTATATGTATTTTTGAATATCTCTTTCAATACATAAAATATCTCTTTCTATACATACAGTACATAAAATGTATTTTGTATATATATTTTTATAGAAATCTACGTTATTTTATGTGTATTCGTATATATATTTTGAAACAAATTTACATTGTTTTATATGTATTTTGCATATCTATTTCAATACAAATTTACCTTATTGTATGTGTTTTTTGTATATTTATTTTAATACAAATTTAATTTTTTGGTGTATTTTGGTATATATATTTTTATAAATTCGTTATTTTATGGGTATTTTGCTTCTTTATTTTCATACAAATTTACATTATTTTATTAATATTCTGTGTATTTATTTTGGTACGATTTTACATTATTCTATTTGTGTTTTGTACATATTTTTTAATACAAATTTACATTATTTTAAGTGTATTTGTTTATGTATTTTCATTCAAATTTACTTTATTTTATATGTATTTTTTTATGTATTTCAATACAAATTTACCTAATTTTATGTGTATTTTGTATATTTATTTTCATACAAATTTAAAATGTTTTTGTTTATTTTTGTATATAGTTTGATACAAATTTAGGTTATTTTATGTGTATTTTGTATATCTATTTTCATACAAATACACATTCTTTTATTGATATTTTGTTTATTTATTTTGACGCGAATTTTATGTGAATTTGTTTTCATTTCATACAAATTTACATTATTTTATGTGTATTTTGTACATGTATTTAAATAGAAATTTAACTAATTATATGTGTATTTTGTATATCTATTTTCATACAAATTGAAATATATTTTTTTGTTTTTATGTATATATTTTTATTCAAATTTTCTTAATCTTATAAAAATATATATACCAAAAAACACATAAAATATTTAAATTCGCATTGAAATAAATATACAAAATGCACATACAATACGGTAAATTTGTATTGAAAGAGATATGCAAAAATACATATAAAACATTGTAAATTTGTTTCAAAATATATATACGAATACAAATAAAAAAACGTAGATTTCTATAAAAATATATATACAAAATACACATAAAATTAAGTAAATACATATAAAAAATGTATACAAAATACACATAAAATAATGTAAATTGAATTAAAATAAATAAACAAAATACCAATAAAAGAATGTGTATTTGGATAAATATAAATATAGAAAATACATTCAAAATAAACATAAAATAAGGTAGATTGTAAAAATATATGTACAAAATACATAAAATAATGTAAATTTATATAAAAATATATATACAAATACTCATAAAATACCATGAATTTGAATAAAAATATATATTCAAAATAAATATTAAATAATGTAAAAGCGTATAAAAATATATATACAAAGAACATATAAAATAATGTAAACTCGTATCAATATAAATCAACAAAACACCAATAAAATAATATATATTTGAATGAAAATAATTTTACAAAATACACATAATATAACTAAAATTTGTATTAAAATATATACAAAAATACATAGAAATAATTTGAGTTTGTATGAAAATAGATATACAAAATACACATAAAACTAGGTAAATTTCTTTTGAAATGTATATACAAAATACCCATAAAATATTGTAAATTTGTGTCAAAATATATAAACAAATATACATAAAATAACGTAAATTTGTATGAAAAATATATACAAAAAACACATTAAATAATGTAAATATGTATAAAAAAAATATATACAAAACATAAATAAAATAATGTAAAATCGTATTAAAATAAATACAGAAAATATTAATAAAATAATGTAAATTTGTATGAAAATTAAGATGCAAAATACCCATAAAATAACACATTTTTTATAAAAATATATATACGAAAAAACACAAAATATTAGATTTCGTATTAAAAAAAATAGATATACATTCTTTTATTGGTATTTTGTTTATTTATTTTGTTTCGAATTTACATTATTTTATGTATTTATGCATTTTGTATATTTACTTCAATACAAATTTAAATATTTTATGTGTATTTTGGTATATATATTTTTATAAGAAATGCGCTATTTGATGGGAATTTTGCATCTTTATTTTCATACAAATTTACATTATTTTATTAATATTCGGTGTATTTATTTTGATACGATTTTACATTATTCTATTTGTTTTTTGATTATATTTTTTTTATATTTATTTACATTATTTAAATGTATCTTGCATATATATTACATACAAATTTATTATCTATTATTTATTTTCATACAAATACACATTCTTTTCATGATATTTTGTTTATATATTTTGTCACGAATTTACATTACTTAATATGTATTTTATATATATATATATATATATATATATATATATATATATATATATATATATATATATATATATATATATATATATATATATATATTTATACGTATTTACATAATTTCATGTGTATTTTGTATATATATTTCTATAGAAATCTACGTTATTTTATGTGTATTCGTATATATTTTGAAACAAATTTACACTGTTTTATTTGTATTTTGCGTTTTTTTTTCAACACAAAGTTACCTTATTGTATGTGTGCATTTTGTATATTAATTTTAATACAAATTTAATTATTCTATGTGTATTTTTGTATATGTATTTTTAAAAAAAAAAATGCTTTAGCTTATGGGTATTTTGCATCTTTATTTTCATACAAATTTAAATTATTTTATTGATATTCTGTGTACTTATTTTGATACGATTTTACATTATTCTATGTATAACAAAAATAAATACAGAATACACAAAAATAGAAATGCAAAATACATATAAACAATGTAAATTTGTTTCAAAATATATATACGAATACACATGAAATAAGGTAGATTTCTATAAAAATATATATACAAAATACACATAAAATTAAGTAAATACGTATAAAAAATGTATTCAAAATACACATAAAATAATGTAAATTAATATCAAAATAAATAAACAAAATACCAATAAAAGAATGTGTATTTGTGTAAATATATATATACAAAATACACATTAAATAATATAAATTTGTTTAAAACTATACAAAATACACATGAAATGATATAAATACGTATAAAAATATATATACAAAATACACATTAAATAATGTAAATTCGCGTCAAAAAAAAAAAAATATCAGTAAAAGAATGTGTATTTGTATGAAAATAGATATACAAAATACACATAAAATAACCTAGATTTGTATCAAACTATGTACAAAAAAACACAAAAATATTTTAAATTTGTATGAAAATAAATATACAAAATACACATAAAATTAGGTAAATTTGTATTGAAATACATACACAAAATACACATAAAATAATGTAAATTTGAATGAAAATACATAAACAAATACACTTAAAATAACGTAAATTTGTATAAAAAAATATGTACAAAACACAAATAGAGTAATGTAAAATCGTATCAAAATAAATACACAGAATATTAATAAAATAATGTAAATTTGTATGAAAATAAAGAAGCAAAATACCCATAAAATAACGCATTTTTTTTATTTATAAAAATATATATACCAAAATACACATCAAAAAATTAAATTTGTATAAAAATAAATATACAAAAAACACATACAATAAGGTAAATTTGTATTGAAATAGATATGCAAAATACATATAAAACAATGTAAATTTGTTTCAAAATATATATACGAATACACATAAAATAACGTAGATTTCTATAAAAATATATATACAAAATACACATAAAATGAAGTAAATACGTATAAAAAAATGTATACAAAATACACATAAAATAATGTAAATTCGTATCAAAATAAATAAACAAAATACCAACAAAAGAATGTATTTGTATGAATATAAATATACAAAATACACATAAAATAACGTAAATTTATATAAAACTATATACAAAAATACACAGAAGTAATTAAATTTGTATGAAAAAATATACAGAATACACACGAAATAAGCTAAATTTGAATTGAAATATATATACAAAATACATGAAATAAAGTAAATTTGTATCAAAATATTTATACAAATACACATATAATAACGTAAATTTGTATGAAAATATATAAACAAAATACACATTAAATAATGTAAATACGTATAAAAAATATGTACAAAATACACATATAATCATGTAATTCGTATCAAAATAAATAAACAAAATACCAATAAAATAATATAAATTTGTATGAGTAAACGTGTATGTTGCATATTTTTTCAAAACAAATTTACCTTATTATATACGCATTTTGTATATTAATTTTAATACAAATTTAATTATTCGATGTGTATTTTTGTATCTGTATTTTTATAAACATATGCTTTATTTTTTGGGTATTTTGCATCTTTATTTTCATACAAATTTACATTATTTTATTGATATTCTGCTCATTTGGGGAGGCGGTGGCTGAATCGACAGAGTAACACCACCGCGTTCAGGAGGACGCGAGTTCAATCCCCGCCCGGTGCCACCAAGCTGGGAGTTTTCAGCCGCCGCCGAGTGGCTTAAAACTACCCACATGCTGTCCAGAAGACCACCTATCAACCCAGACTCTAGATTCTAGGATTAAAGATGAGCTCCGGGAGGGCAGCATGAGCCAATGCAAGATGGCGCCACTATAAACACTCGCCTGCGCCAGAACGGGCTGGGCCGACCATCAGGACCCACCGGGAAGAAGCCTTGGGCCGACCATCAAGCCCCACCGGGAAAAAGCCTACCGGCGCTATAGGCCGCGACGTAAAAAATAAAAAAAAAAAATTCATTTTGATACGAATTGACATTATTCTATGTGTATTTTGTATATATTTTTCATACAAATTTACGTTATTTTATGTTTAAAAATAGGTACAAAATACACATATATTCATGTAATTCGTATCAAAATAAATAAACAAAATACCAATAAAATAATATAAATTTGTATGAGTAAACGTGTATGTTGCATATTTTTTCAATACAAATTTACCTTATTATATACGCATTTTGTATATTAATTTTAATACAAACTTAATTATTCGATGTGTATTTTTGTATCTGTATTTTTATAAACATATACTTTATTTTTTGGGTATTTTGCATCTTTATTTTCATACAAATTTACATTATTTTATTGATATTCTGCTCATTCATTTTGATACGTATTGACATTATTCTATGTGTATTTTGTATATATTTTTCATACAAATTTACGTTATTTTATGTGTATTTGTTTATATATTTTGACACAAATTTTCAATATTTTATGGGTATTTTGTATATACATTTCAAAAGAAATTTACCTAGTTTTATGTGTATTTTGTATATATATTTTCATACAAACTCAAATTATTTCTATGGATTTTTGTATATATTTTAATACAAATTTTTGTTATGTTATGTGTATTTTGTAAATTTATTTTCTTTCAAATATATATTATTTTATTGGTGTTTTGTTGATTTATATTGATACGAATTTACATTATTTTATATGTTCTTTGTATATATATTTTTATACGCTTTTACATTATTTAATATTTATTTTGAATATATATTTTTATACAAATTCATGGTATTTTATGTGTATTTGTATATATATTTTTATATAAATTTACATTATCTTATGTGTATTTTGTACATATATTTTTTTATAAATCTACCTTATTTAATGTTTATTTTGTATGTGTATTTTGTATATTTATATTTATCCAAATACACATTCTTTTATTAGTATTTTGTTTATTTATTTTAATTCGAATTTACATTATTTTATGTGTATTTTGTATACATTTTTTATACGTATTTACTTAATTTTAAGTGTATTTTGTATATATATTTTTATAGAAATCTACGTTTTTTTATTTGTATTCGTATATATATTTTGAAACAAATTTACATTGTTTTATATGTATTTTTGCATATCTCTTTCAATACAAATTTACCTTATTGTATGTGCATTTTGTATATTTATTTCAATGCAAATTTAAATATTTTATGTGTATTTTGGTATATATATTTTATGAGATTACGAAAATTTGAATAAAATATATACAAAAAATAAAAAATAAATTTCAATTTTGTATGAAAATAGATATACAAAATACACATATAATTAGTTAAATTTGTATTTAAATACATGCAAAATACACATAAAATAATGTAAATTTGAAATGAAAACAAATTCACATAAAATTCGCGTCAAAATAAATAAACAAAATATCAATAAAAGAATGTGTATTTGTATGAAAATAGATATACAAAATACACATAAAATAACCTAAATTTGCATCAAACTATATACAAAAATACACAAAAATATTTTAAATTTGTATGAAAATAAATATACAAAATACACATAAAATTAGGTAAATTTGTATTGAAATACATACACAAAATACACATAAAATAATGTAAATTTGAATGAAAATACATAAACAAATACACTTAAAATAACGTAAATTTGTATAAAAAAATATGTACAAATCACAAATAGAACAATGTAAAATCGTATCAAAATAAATACACAGAATATTAATAAAATAATGTAAATTTGTATGAAAATAAGGAAGCAAAATACCCATAAAATAATGCATTTTTTTTATTTATAAAAATATATAGACCAAAATACACATCAAAAAATTTAATTTGTATTAAAATAAATATACAAAAAACACATACAATAAGGTAAATTTGTATTGAAATAGATATGCAAAATACATATAAAACAATGTAAATTTGTTTCAAAATATATATACGAATACACATAAAATAACGTAGATTTCTATAAAAATATATATACAAAATACACATAAAATGAAGTAAATACGTATAAAAACATGTATACAAAAAACACATAAAATAATGTAAATTCGTATCAAAATAAATAAACAAAATATTAATAAAAGAATCTGTATTTGTATAAATATAAATATACAAAATACACATAAAATAACGTAAATTTATATAAAACTATATACAAAAATACAAAGAAGTAATTAAATTTGTATGAAAATATATACAAAATACACACAAAATAAGCTAAATTTGAATTGAAATATATATACAAAATACATGAAATAAAGTAAATTTGTATCAAAATATTTATACAAATACACATATAATAACGTAAATTTGTATGAAAATATATAAACAAAATACACATTAAATAATATAAATACGTATAAAAAATATGTACAAAATACACATATAATCATGTAATTCGTATCAAAATAAATAAACAAAATACCAATAAAATAATATAAATTTCTATGAGTAAACGTGTATGTTACATATTTTTTCAATACAAATTTACCTTATTATATACGCATTTTGTATATTAATTTTAATATATGTGTATTTGAATATATATTTTGATACAAATTTACATTATTTTATGTATTTTCTATATTTATTTCAATTCAAATTTAGCTTATTTTATGTGTCTTTTGTATATTTTCATACAAATTTAATTATTTTGTGTATTTTTGTATATAGTTTTATAAAATTTTACGTTATTTTATGTGAATTTTACATATTTATTTTCATACAATTAAACATTATTTTATTTATATTCTGTTTATTTATTTTGATACATTTTACATTATTTTATGTATTATGTGTATTTTCTTATACGTATTTACTTCATTTATGTGTATTTTGTATATATATTTTTATAAATCTACGTTATTTTATGTATTCGTATATATATTTTGAAACAAATTTACATTGTTTTATATGTATTTTGCAGATCTCTGTCAATACAAGTTTACCTTATTGTATGTGCATTTTGTATATTTACTTCAATACAAATTTAAATATTTTATGTGTATTTTGGTATATATATTTTTATAAGAAATGCGCTATTTGATGGGAATTTTGCATCTTTATTTTCATACAAATTTACATTATTTTATTAATATTCTGTGTATTTATTTTGATATTTCACATTATTCTATTTGTTTTTTTATATATATTTTTTACATTATTTAATGTATCTTGCATATATATTTTTATACAAATTTAAATATTTTATGATATTATATATTTTCATACAAATTTATTTAGATATGTATTTTGTATATATATTTTTATACGTATTTACATAATTATGTGTATTTTGTATATATTTATACTATTTTACATAATTTTATGTGTATTCGTATATATTTTTATACAAATTTACTTTATTTTATGTATTTTGAATATCTATTTCAATACATATTTACCTTTTACTGTATATGCATTTTGTATATTTATTTCAATACAAATTTAAATATTTTATGTGTATTTTGGTATATATATTTTTATAAAAAATGCGTTATTTTATGGGTATTTGCATATTAATTTTCATACAAATTTACATTATTTTATTAATATTCTGTGTATTTATTTTGATACGATTTTATATTATTCTATTTGTGTTTTGTATATATTTTTTTATACATATTTACATTATTTAATGTGTATTTACGTTATTTTAAGTGTATTTGTTTATATATTTTCATTCAAATTTACATTATTTTATGTGTATTTTGTAAATGTATTTCAATACAAATTTACCTAATTTTATGTGTATTATGTATATTTATTTTCATACAAATTAAAATTATTTTTGTGTATTTTTGTATATAGTTTTATACAAATTTAGGTGATTTTATGTGTATATTGTATATCTATTTTCATACATATACACATTCTTTTATTGATATTTTTTTTTTTGACGCGAATTTACATTATTTAATGTGTATTTTATATATATATTTTTATACGTGTTTACATCATTTGATGTGTATTTTGTATATATATTTCTATAGATATCTACGTTGATTTATGAGTATTCGTATATAGATTTTGAAATAAATTTACACTGTTTCATGTGTATTTTGCATATTTTTTCAATACAAATTTACCTTATTGTATATGCATTTTGTATATTAATTTTAATACAAATTTAATTATGCTATGTGTATTTTTGTATATGTATTTTTATAAAAATATGCTTTATTTTATGGGTATTTTGCTTTTTTTTTCATACAAATTTACATTATTTTATTTATATTCTGTTTATTTTTTTTGAAACATTTTTACATTATTGTATGTGTATTTTGTATATCTATTTTTATACGTATTTACTTAATTTATGTGTTTTTTATATATATATTTTTATAGAAATCTACGTTATTTTATGTGTATTCGTATATATTTTGAAACAAATTTACATTGTTTTATATGTATTTTTGCATATCTCTTTCAATACAAGTTTACCTTATTATGTGCATTTGTATATTCACTTCAATACAAATTTAAATATTTTATGTGTATTTTGTATATATATTTTTATAAGAAATGCTCTGTTGATGGGAATTTTTTCATCTTTTTTTTCACAAATTTTACATTATTTTTATTAATCGGTGTATTTTTTTTTTACGATTTCACATCATTCTATTTGTTTTTTGTATATATATTTTTATACATATTTATTTAATGTGTATCTTGCATATATATTTCATACAAATTTATTATCTTTTATTTATTTTCATACAAATACACATTCTTTTCATGATATTTTGTTTATTTATTTTGACACGAATCTAATTAGATATGTATTTTGTATATATATTTTTATACGTATTTACATTATTTCATGTGTATTTTGTATATATATATTTCTATAGAAATCTACGTTATTTTATGTGTATTCGTATATATATTTTGAAACAAATTTACTTTGTTTTATATGCATTTTTGAATATCTCTTTCAATACATATTTACCTTACTGTATATGCATTTTGTATATTTATTTCAATACAAATTTAAATATTTTATGTGTATTTTGGTATATATATTTTTATAAAAAATGCGTTATTTTATGGGTATTTTGCATATAAATTTTCATACAAATTTACATTATTTTATTAATATTCTGTGTATTTATTTTGATACGATTTTATATTATTCTATTTGTGTTTTGTATATATTTTTTTATACATATTTACATTATTTAATGTGTATTTTTTATATATATTTTATACAAATTTACGTTATTTTAAGTGTATTTGTTTATATATTTTCATTCAAATTTACATTATTTTATGTGTATTTTGTAAATGTATTTCAATACAAATTTACCTAATTTTATGTGTATTATGTATATATATTTTCATACAAATTAAAATTATTTTTGTGTATTTTTGTATATAGTTTTATACAAATTTAGGTGATTTTATGTGTATATTGTATATCTATTTTCATACAAATACACATTCTTTTATTGATATTTTGTTTATTTATTTTGACGCGAATTTACATTATTTAATGTGTATTTTATATATATATTTTTTACGTGTTTACATCATTTGATGTGTATTTTGTATATATATTTCTATAGAAATCTACGTTGATTTATGAGTATTCGTATATAGATTTTGAAATAAATTTACACTGTTTTATGTGTATTTTGCATATTTTTTCAATACAAATTTACCTTATTGTATATGCATTCTGTATATTAATTTTAATACAAATTTAATTATGCTATGTGTATTTTTGTATATGTATTTTTATAAAAATATGCTTTATTTTATGGGTATTTTGCATTTTTATTTTCATACAAATTTACATTATTTTATTTATATTCTGTTTATTTTTTTTAAACAATTTTACATTATTCTGTGTATTTTGTATATCTATTTTTATACGTATTTACTTAATTTTATGTGTATTTTGTATATATATTTATATAGAAATGTACGTTATTTTATGTGTATTAGTATTTTGAAACAAATTTACTTTGTTTTATATGTATTTTTGCATATCTCTTTCAATACAAGTTTACCTTATTGTATGTGCATTTTTGTATATTTATTTCAATACAAATTTAAATATTTTAAGTGTATTTTGGTATATATATTCTTATAAGAAATGCGCTATTTGGTGGGAATTTTGCATCTTTATTTTCATACAAATTTATATTATTTTATTAATATTCAATTATATTTTGATACGATTTCACATTATTCTATTTGTTTTTTGTATATATATTTTTTATACATATTTACATTATTTAATGTGTATCTTGCATATATATTTCATACAAATTTATTATCTTTTATTTATTTTCATACAAATACACATTCTTTTCATGATATTTTGTTTATTTATTTTGACACGAGTTTAAATAGATATGTATTTTGTATATATATTTTTATACGTATTTACATAATTTCATGTGTATTTTGTATATATATATATCTATAGAAATCTACGTTATTTTAAGTGTATTCGTATATATATTTTGAAACAAATTTACTTTGTTTTATTTGCATTTTTGAATATCTCTTTCAATACATATTTACCTTACTGTATATGCATTTTGTATATTTATTTCAATACAAATTTAAATATTTTATGTGTATTTTGGTATATATATTTTTATAAAAAATGCGTTATTTTATGGGTATTTTGCATCTTTCTTTTCATACAAATTTACATTATTTTATTGATATTCTGTGTATTTATATTGATAGGATTTTACATTATTCTATTTCTCTTCTGTAAATATTTTTTTATACACATTTACATTATTTAATGTGTATCTTGCATATATATTTTATACAAATTTACATTATTTTATGTGCATTTTGTATACATTTTTTTATACGTATTTACTTTATTTTATATGTATTTTGTATATGTATTTTTATAAAAATCTACGTTATTTTATGTGTATTCGTATATATATTTTGAAACAAATTTACATTATTTTATATGTATTTTGCATATCTATTTCAATACAAATTTACCTTATTGTATGTGCATTTTGTATATTTATTTTAATACAAATTGAAATATTTTATGTGTATTTTGGTATCAATAATTTTATAAAAAAAACGTAAATTTGTACAAAACACAAATAGAATAATGTAAAATCGTATCAAAATAAATACACAGAATATTAATAAAATAATGTAAACTTGTATGAAAATAATACCCATAAAATAATGCTTTTTTTTTATAAAATATATATACCAAAATACACATCAGAATATTAAATTTCTATTAAAATAAATATAAAAAAAACACATACAATAAGGTAAATCTGTATTGAAATAGATATGCAAATACATATAAAAATGTAAATTTGTTTCAAAATATGTATACGAATACATATAAAATAACGTAGATTTCTATAAAATATATATACAAAATACACATAAATAAAATGAAGTAAATGTATTAAAAATGTATACAAAATACACATAAAATAATGTAAATTCGTCAAAATAATAAACAAAATACCAATAAATGTGTTTGTAAAATAAATATACAAAATACACATAAACGTAAATTTATTTGTATAAACTATATAAAAATACAAAAATGCAGAAGTAAATAAATTTGTATGAAAATATATACAAAAACACAAAATAAGCTAAATTTGAATTGAAATATATATACAAAATACACATATTTTGCATATCTATTTTCAAACAAATTTAAATTATTTTTGTGTATTTTGTATATATTTATTTTGTTATACATATAATAATGTAAATCATTATCAAGTACACAGAATATCAATAAAATAATTTAAATTTGTATGAAAATAAAGATGCAAAATACCCATAAGATAAAGCATTTTTTTAAATACATATACAAAAATACACATAGAATAATTAAATTTGTATTAAAATTAATATACATAATGCACACATACAAAGGTAGATTTGTATTGAAAAAAACGCAAAATACAAATAAAACAAGTAATTTGTTTCAAAATATATATACGAATACACATAAAATAACGTATATTGTATATCTATTTTCATACAAATACACATTCTTTTATTGATATTTTTGTTTATTTATTTTGACGCGAATTTACATTATTTAATGTATTTTATATATATATATATATATATATATATATATATATATATATATATATATATATATATATATATATATATATATATATATATATATATATATATATATATATATATATATATATATATATATATATATATATATATATATATATATATATATATATATATATATATATATATATATATATATATATATATATTTTTATTTATACGTGTTTACATCATTTGATGTGTATTTTGTATATATATTTCTATAGAAATCTACGTTGATTTATGAGTATTCGTATATAGATTTTGAAATAAATTTACACTGTTTTATGTGTATTTTGCATATTTTTTCAATACAAATTTACCTTATTGTATATGCATTTTGTATATTAATTTTAATACAAATTTAATTATGCTATGTGTATTTTTGTATATGTATTTTTATAAAAATATGCTTTATTTATGGGTATTTTGCATTTTTATTTTCATACAAATTTACATTTTTTTTATTTATATTCTGTTTATTTTTTAAAAACAATTTTACATTATTCTATGTGTATTTTGTATATCTATTTTTATACGTATTTACTTAATTTTATGTGTATTTTGTATATATATTTTTATAGAAATCTACGTTATTTTATGTGTATTCGTATATATTTTGAAACAAATTTACATTGTTTTATATGTATTTTTGCATATCTCTTTCAATACAAGTTTACCTTATTGTATGTGCATTTTGTATATTTATTTCAATACAAATTTAAATATTTTATGTGTATTTTGGTATATATATTTTTATAAATGCGCTATTTGATGTATTTTGCATCTTTATTTTCATACAAATTTACATTATTTTATTAATATTGGTGTATTTATTTTGTTACGATTTCACATTATTCTATTTGTTTTTGTATATATTTTTTTACATATTTACATTATTTAAGTGTATCTTGCATATATATTTACATTATATTTATTATCTATTATTTATTTTCATGCAAATACACATTCTTTTCATGATATTTTGTTTAATTATTTTGACACGAATTTACCTAGATATGTATTTTGTATAGATATTTTTTTACGTATTTACATAATTTCATGTGTATTTTGTATACATATTTCTATAGAAATCTACGTTATTTTATGTGTATTCGTATATATATTTTGAAACAAATTAACTTTGTTTTATATGTATTTTTGAATATCTCTTTCAATACATATTTACCTTACTGTATATGCATTTTGTATATTTATTTCAATACAAATTTAAATATTTTATGTGTATTTTGGTATATATATTTTTATAAAAAATGCGCTATTTTATGGGAATTTTGCATCTTTCTTTTCATACAAATTTACATTATTTTATTGATATTTTGTGTATTTATATTGATAGGATTTTACATTATTCTATTTCTTTTTTGTATATATTTTTTTATACAAATTTACGTTATTTTAAGTGTATTTGTTTATATATTTTCATTCAAATTTACATTATTTTATGTGTATTTTGTATATGTATTTCAATACAAATTTACCTAATTTTACGTGTATTTTGTATATTTCTTTTCATACAAATTTTAAAATTTTTTGTGTATTTTTGTATATAGTTTTATACAAATTTAGTTTATTTTATGTACGCATTTACATTATTTAATGTGTGTTTTGTATATATATTTTTATGCAAATTTACTTTATTTTATGTGCATTTTTGTATATATATTTTTTTTAGAAATTTGCGTTATTTTATGTGTATTTGTATATGTTATCTCATACAAATTTACCTTATTTTATTGCTATTTTGTTTATTTATTTTGATACGAATGAAAATAGATATACAAAATATACATAAAATAAACTAAATTTGTATTAAAATATATATACAAAACACATAAAATAATGTAAATTTGTATCAAAATATTTTAACAGATACGCATAAAATAACGTAAATTTGTTTTAAAATATACAAAATACACATTAAATAATGTAAATATGTATAAAAAAATATATACAAAACACAAATAGAATAATGTAAAATCGTATCAAAATAAATACACTGAATATTAATAAAACAGTGTAAATTGGTATGAAAATAAAGATGCAAAATACCCATTAAATAACGCATTTTTTTATAAAAATATATATACCAAAATACACTTGAAAAAATTAATTTGTATTAAAATAAATATACAAAATACACATACAATAAGGTAAATCTGTATCGAAATAGATATGCAAAATACATATAAAACAATGTAAATTTGTTTTAAAATATATATACGAATACACATAAAATAACGTAGATTTGTATGAAAATATATATACAAAATACACATAAAATGAAGTAAATACGTATAAGAAAATGTATACAAAATACACATAAAATAATGTAAATTCGTATCAAAATAAATAAACAAAATACCAATAAAAGAATGTCTATTTGTATAAATATAAATATACAAAATACACATAAAATAACGTAAATTTTTATAAAACTATACAAAAATACACAGAAGTTATTAAATTCGTATGAAAATAGATATACAAAATACAGATAAAATAAGCTAAATTTGAATTGAAATGTATATAGAAAATACGTAAAATAATGTAAATTTGTATCAAAATATTTATAAAAATACATATAATAACGTAAATTTGTTTAAAAATATATAAACAAAATACATTTAAGTAATGTAAATACGTATAAAAAATATGTACAAAATACACATATAATCATGTAATTCGTATCAAACTAAATAAACAAAATATCAATAAAATAATGTAAATTTGTATGAGAAAACATATACAAATACATATAAAATAACGCTAATTTCCATAAAAATATATGTCCAAAAATGAACGTAAAATAAAGTAACTTTGGATAAAAATATATATACAAAACACACATTAAATAATGTAAATCCGTACATAAAATAACCTAAATTTGTATAAAACTATATACAAAAATACACAAAAATAATTTAAAATTGTATGAAAAGAAATATACAAAATACACATAAAATTAGGTTAATTTGTATTGAAATACATATACAAAATACATATAAAATAATGTAAATTTGAAAGAAAATATATAAACAAATACACATATAATAACGTAAATTTGTATGAAATATATAATCAAAATACACATTAAATAATGTAAATATGTATAAAAAAATATATACAAAACACAAATAGAATAATGTAAAATCGTATCAAAATATATACACAGAATATTAATAAAATAATGTAAATTTGTATGAAAATTAAGATGCAAAATACCTATAAAATAACGCATTTTTTATAAATTATTGATACCAAAATACACATAAAATATTTGAATTTGTATTAAAATAAATATACAAAATGCACATACAATAAGGTAAATTTGTATTGAAATAGATATGCAAAATACATATAAAATAATATAAATTTGTTTCAAAATATATATACGAATACACATAAAATAACGTAGATTTCTATAAAAATACATATACAAAATACACATAATATTAAGTAAATACGTATAAAAAATGTATACAAAATACACATAAAATAATGTAAATTCGTATAAATGTAAATAAACAATATACCAATAAAAGAATGTGTATTTGTATAAATATAAATATACAAAATGCACATAAAATAACGTAAATTTATATAAAACTATATACATAAAATAACGCAAATTTCTATAAAAATATATGTACAAAAATGAACATAAAATAAATTTGCATAAAAATATATATTCAAAACACACTTTAGATAATGTAAATGAGTATAAAAATATGTATACAAAATACCTATGAAATAATCTAAATTCGTATCGAATTAAATTAAGAAAATATCAATAAAAGAATGTAATTTTGGATGAAAATATATATACAAAATACACATAAAATAACCTAAATACAAATACAAATATACACATAAAATAATTTAAAATTGAATGAAATAAATATACAAAACAAACATAAAATAAGGTAAATTTGTAATGAAATATATGAAAAAATACACATAAAATAATATAAATTTGTATGAAAATATATAAACAAATACACATTAAATAACATGAATTTGTATAAAATTTGTATCAAAATATATGCTTATATACACAATAAAATAACGTAATTTTTTTATGAAAATGTATATACAAAATACACATAAAATAATTTAAATACGTAGAAAAATATATATACAAAAAACACATAAAATAATGTAAATTTGTATGAAAATATATAAACAAATACACATAAAATAATGTAAATTTGGATAAAATATATATACAAAATGAACATTAAATAATGTAAATATGTATAAAAAAATATACAAAATACACATAGAATAATGTTAAATCGTATCAAAATAAATAAAGAGAATATCAATAAAATAATGTAAATTTGTATGAAAATAAAGATGCAAAATATCCATATAATAACGCATATTTGCATAAAAATATATATACAAAAATACATATAAAATAGTTAAATTTGTATTAAAATAAATATACAAAATGCACGTAAAAAAAAGTAAATTTGTATTGAAATAGATATGCAAAATACACATCAATAATGTAAATTTGTATCAAAATATATATACGAATACTCATAAAATAGAGTAAATTTCTATGAAAATATACATACAAAATAGATATACAAAATACACATATAACTAGTTAAATTTGTATTTAAATACATGTACAAAAAACACATAAAATAATGTAGATTTGTATGAAATGAAAACAAATACATTTTATATAAAATATATATACAAAATACACATAGAATAATGTAAAATCATATCAAAATAAATACACAGAATATCAATAAAATAATGTAAATTTGTATGAAAATAAAGATGCAAAATACCCATAAAATAAAGCATATTTTTATAAAATACATATACAAAAATACACATAGATTAATCAAATTTGTATTAAAATTAATATACAAAATGCACATACAATAAGGTAAATTTGTATTGAAAAAATATACAAAATACACATAAAATAATGTAAATTTGTTTCAAAATATATATACGAATAAACATAAAATAACGCAGATTTCTATAGAAATATATATACAAAATACACTTGAAATAATGTAAATACGTATAAAATATATATACAAAATACACATTAAATAATGTTAATTCGTGTCAAAATAAATAAACAAAATATCATGAAAAGAATGTGTATTTGTATGAAAAAAGATATACAAAATACACAGTATGTGTATTTTGTATATTTATTTTAACACAAATTTAATTATTTTATGTGTACTTTGTATACATTTTCTTATACGTATTTACTTCATTTAATGTGTATTTTGTATATATATTTTTATAGTAATCTACGTTATTTTATGTGTATTGGTATATATATTTTGAAGCAAATTTACATTGTTTTATATGTATTTAGCATATCTATTTCAATATAAATCTACCTTATTGTATGTGCATTTTGTATATTTATTGTAAGTCAAATTTAAATATTTTATTATTTTGGTATATATATTTTAATAAAAAGAGTTTTATATAAATTAAAAATATTTTATGTGTATTTTGTATATCTATTTTCATACAAATACACATTTTTTATTGATATTTTGTTTATTTATTTTGACGCGATTTCACATTATTTAATGTGTATTGTGTATATATATTTTTATACGTATTTACGTCATTTCATGTGCATTTTGCATATTTTTTCAATATAAATTTACCTTATTGTACGTGCATTTTGTATATTAATTTTAATACAAATTTAATTATTCTATGTGTATTTTTGTATATGTATTTTCATAAAAAAAATGCTTTATTTTATGGGTATTTTGCATCTTTATTTTCATACAAATTTACCTTATTTTATTGATATTCTGTGTATTTATTTTGATACGATTTTACATTATTCAATGTATATTTTGTATATATATTTCATACAAATGAACGTAATTTTATGTGAATTTGTTTTCATTTCATGCAAATTTACATTATTTTATGTGTATTTTGTACATGTATTTAAATACAAATTTAACTAATTATATGTGTATTATGTATATCTATTTTCATACAAATTGAAATTAATTTTGTGTATTTTAGTATATATTTTTATTCAAATTTTCGTAATTTTATGTGAATTTTGTATATTTATTTTCCTACAAATATACGTTCTTTTATCGGAATTTTGTTTATTTATTTTGATACGAATTTTCATTATTTTAGGTGTATTTGATATATATATATATATTTTTATACTTATTTACATAATTTTATATGTATTTTGAATATATATTTTCATAGAAATTTACTCTATTTTATGTGTATTCGTATATATATTTTGATACAAATTTACATTATTTATGTGTATTTCGCATATCTATTTCAATACAAATTTTCTTTATTGTATGTGCCTTTTGTATATTTATTTTGATGCAAATTTAATTATTTTATGTGTATTTTTGTATATATATTTTTAAACAAATATGCGTTATTATATGGGTATTTTGCATCTTTATTTTCACACAAATTTACATTATTTTATTGATTGTCTGTTTATTATATTTTGAGACGATTTTACGTTATTCTGTGTATTTTGTATATATATTTTAGACATATTTACATTTTTTAATGTATATTTTGTACATATATTTTATGGAAATTTACGTTATCTTATGTGTATTTGTTTATATATTTTCATACAAATTTACATTATTTTATGTGTATTTTGTATATGTATTTCAATAAAATTTGCCTAATTTCATTTGTATTTTGCATATCTATTTTCAAACAAATTTAAATTATTTTTGTGTATTTTTGTATTATTTTTATACAATTTTTTTTATTTGTATTTTGTATATATATTTTCCTACACAGATACATTCTTTTAGAGGAAATTTTGTTTATTTATTTTGACACGAATTTACATTATTTTATGTGCATTTTTTATATATATTTTTCTATGTATTTACATTATTTTATGTGTATTTTGTATATATATTTTCATAAAAATTTACGTAATTTTATTGTGTGTATTCGTATATATTTTGATAAAATTTTCATTATTTTATGTGTTTTTTGCATATCTATTTCAATAAAAATCTACCTTATTGTATGTGTATTTTGTATATTTATTTTAATACAAATTTAATTATTTTATGTGTATTTTTGTATATATTTTTTTTTAAATATGAGATATTTTATGGGTATTTTGAATCTTTAATTTTATAAATTTTTACATTACGTACATATCTTTTATACGTATTTACATTATTTAATGTGTATTTTGTTTATATATTTTTATACAAATTTACGTTATTATATGTGTATTTGAATATATATTTTGATACAAATTTACACTATTTTATGTATTTTCTATATTTATTTCAATTCAAATTTAGCTTATTTTATGTGTCTTTTGTATATCTATTTTCATACAAATTTAATTATTTTTGTTTATTTTTGTATTAAGTTTTATACAATTTTACGTTAATTTATGTGTATTTTGTATATTTATATTTATACAAGTAAACATTCTTTTATTTGCATTTAGTTTATTTATTTTGATACGAATTTACATTATTTTATGTGTATTTTGTATACATTTTCTTATACGTATTTACTTCATTTTATGTGTATTTTGTATATATATTTTATAGAAATCTACGTTATTTTATGTGTATTCGTATGTATATTTTGAAACAAATTTACATTGTTTTATATGTATTTTACATATCTATTTCAATACAAATTTACCTTATTGTATGTGCATTTTGTATATTTATTGTAATACAAATTTAAATATTTTATGTGCATTTTGGTATATATATTTACATAAAAAATGCGTTGTTTTATGGGAATTTTGCATCTTTATTTTCATACAAATTTACATTATTTTATTAATATTCTGTGTATTTATTTTGATACTATTTTACATTATTCTATTTGAGTTTTGTATATATTTTTTTATACATTTTTTCATTATTTAATGTGTATTTTCTATATATATTTCATACATATTTTCGTTATTTTAAGTGTATTTGTTTATATATTTTTCTTCAAATTTATATTATTTTATGTGTATTTTGTATATGTATTTCAATAGAAATTTACCTAATTTCATGTGTATTTTGTATATATATTTTATACAAATTTAAATTATTTTTTGTGTATTTTTGTATAGAGTTTTATTCAAATTTACAATATTTTATGTGTATTTTATATATCTATTTTCATACAAATACACATTCTTTTATTGATATTTTGTTTATTTATTTTGATGCGAATTTACATAATTTAATGTGTATTGTGTATATATATTTTTATACGTATTTACGTCATTTCATGTGTATTTTGTATATATATTTCTATAGAAATATACGTTATTTTATATGTATTCGTATATATATTTTGAAACAAATATACATTGTTTTATGTGCATTTTGCATATTTTTTCAAGACAAATTTACCTTATTGTACGTGCATTTTGTATATTAATTTTAATACAAATTTAGCTATTCTATGTGTATTTTTGAATATGTATTTTTATAAAAATATGCTTTATTTTATGGGTATTTTGCATCTTTATTTTCATACAAAATTACATTATTTTATTGATATTCTGTGTATTTATTTTGATACGATTTTACATTATTCTATGTATATTTTTTATATCTATTTTATACCAATGTACGTTATTTTATGTGAATTTGTTTTCATTTCATACAAATTTACATTATTTTATGTGAATTTTGTACATGTATTTAAATACAAATTTAACTAATTATATGTGTATTTTGTATATCTATTTTCATACAAATTGAAATTAATTTTGTGTATTTTTGTATATATTTTTATTCAAATTTTCGTAATTTTATGTGTATTTTGTATATTTATTTTCCTACAAATATACGTTCTTTTATCGGAATTTTATTTATTTTTCATTTTTTTTTTGGTGTATTTGATATATATATTTTTATACTTATTTACATAATTTTATATGTATTTTGAATATATATTTTCATAGAAATTTACTCTATATGTATATGTATAGAAAATACACATGAAATAATCTAAATTCGTATCGAAATAAATGAACAAAATACCGATAAAATAATGTAATTTTGAATGAAAATATATAGAAAATACACATAAAATAACGTAAATACAAATAAATATATACACATAAAATGATTTGAATTTGAATGAAAATAGATAAAAAAATAAACTTAAAATAAGGCAAATTTATAATGAAATATATATACAAAATACATATAAAATAATGTAGATTTGTTTCAAAATATATATACGAATACACATAAAATAACGTAGATTTCTATAGAAATATATATACAAAATACACATGAAATGTTGTAAATACGTATAAAATATATATATACAAAATACACATTAAATAATGTAAATTCGTGTCAAAATAAATAATTAAAATATCAATAAAAGAATGTGTATTTGTATGAAAATACATATACAAAATACACATAAAATAACGTAAATTTGTATAAAACTATATATAAAAATACACAAACATAAGTTAAATTTGTATGAAAATATATATACAAAATACACATAAAATTAGGTAAATTTGTAAAGAAATACATATACAAAATACACAAAATAATGTAAATTTGAATGAAAATATATAAACAAATACTCTTAAATTAACATAAATTTGTATAAAATATATATAAAAAATAGTCATTAAATAATGTAAATATGTATAAAAAATATATATACAAAACACAAATAGAATAATGTAAAATCGTATTAAAATAAATACACAGAATGTAAATAAAATAATGTAAATTTGTATGAAAATAAAGATGCAAAATACCCATAAAATAACGCATTTTTTATAAATATACAAAATACACATGAAAGGATGTAAATATGTATAAAAATATATATACAAAATACACATTAAATAATGTAAATTCACGTCAAAATAAATAAACAAAATGTCAATAAAAGAATGTGTATTTGTATGAAAATAAATATACATAATACACATAAGATAACATAAATTTGTATAAAACTATATACAAAAATACACAAAAATAATTTAAATTTGTATAAAAAGAAATATACAAAATACACATAAAATTAGGTTAATTTCTATTGAAATACATATTCAAAATACACATAAAATAATGTGAATTTGAAAGAAAATATATAAACAAAAACACATATAATAACGTAAATTTGTATGAAATATATATATAAAATACACATTAAATAATGTAAATATGTATAAAAAATATATATACAAAACACAAATAGAAGAATGTAAAATCGTATCAAAATATATACACAGAATATTAATAAAATAATGTAAATTTGTATGAAAATAAAAAAGCAAAATACCCATAAAATAACGCATTTTTTTTAAAATATATATACAAAAATACACATAAAAAAATTTATTTGTATTAAAATAAATATACAAAATACACATACAATAAGGTAAATCTGTATTGAAATAGATATGCAAAATACATATAAAACAATGTAAATTTGTTTCACAATATATATACGAATACACATAAAATTACGTAGATTTGTATAAAAATATATATACAAAATACACGTAAAATGAAGTAAATACGCATAAAAAAATGTATACAAAATACACATAAAATAATGTAAATTCGTATCAAAATAAATAAACAAAATACCAATAAAAGAATGTGTATTTGTATAAATATAAATATACAAAATACACATAAAATAACGTAAATTTGTATAAAACTATATACAAAAATACACAAAAGTAGTTAAATTCGTTTGAAAATAGATATACAAAATACAGATAAAAAAAGCTAAATTTGAATTGAAATGTATATACAAAATACATAAAAAAATGTAAATTTGTATCAAAATATTTAAAAAAATACATATAATAACGTAAATTTGTTTAAAAATGTATAAACAAAATACACATTAAGTAATGTAAATACGTATAAAAAATATGTACAAAATACACATATAATCATGTAATTCGTATCAAACTAAATAAACAAAATAGCAATAAAATAATGTAAATTTGTATGAGAAAACATATACAAATACATATAAAATAACGCTAATTTCTATAAAAATATATGTCCAAAAATGAGCGTAAAATAAATTAACTTTGGATAAAAATATATATACAAAACACACATTAAATAATGTAAATGCGTACATAAAATAACCTAAATTTGTATAAAACTATATACAAAAATACACAAAAATAATTTAAATTTGTATGAAAAGAAATATACAAAATTCACATAAAATGAGGTTAATTTCTATTGAAATACATATACAAAATACACATAAAATAATGTAAATTTGAAAGAAAATATGTAAACAAATACACATATAATAACGTAAATTTGTATGAAATATATATTCAAAATACACATTAAATAATGTAAATATGTATAAAAAAAATATAAACAATACACAAATAGAATAATGTAAAATCGTATCAAAATATATACACAGAATATTAATAAAATAATGTAAATTTGTATGAAAATTAAGATGCAAAATACCTATAAAATAACGCATTTTTTATAAAATTATTGATACCAAAATACACATAAAATATTTGAATTTGTATCAAAATAAATATACAAAATGCACATACAATAAGATAAATTTGTATTGAAATAGATATGCAAAATACATATAAAATAATGTAAATTTGTTTCAAAATATATATGCGAATAGTCATAAAATAACGTAGATTTCTATAAAAATACATATACAAAATACACATAAAATTAAGTAAATTCGTATAAAAAAATGTATACAAAATACACCTAAAATAATGTAAATTCGTATAAATATAAATAAACAATATAGCAATAAAAGAATGTGTATTTGTATAAATATAAATATACAAAATGCACATAAAATAACGGAAATTTATATAAAACTATATACATAAAATAACGCAAATTTCTATAAAAATATATGTACAAAAATGAACATAAAATAAATTTGCATAAAAATATATATACAAAACACACATTAGATAATGTAAATGAGTATAAAAATATGTATACAAAATACCTATGAAATAATCTAAACTCGTATCGAATTAAATTAAGAAAAGACCAATATAATAATGTAATTTGGATGAAAATATATATACAAAATACACATAAAATAACCTAAATACAAATACAAATATACACATAAAATAATTTAAAATTGAATGAAATAAATATACAAAATAAACATAAAATAAGGTAAATTTGTAATGAAATATATGAAAAAATACACATAAAATAATATAAATTTGTATAAAAATATATATACAAATACACATTAAATAACATGAATTTGTATAAAATTTGTATCAAAATATATACTTATACACACAATAAAATAACGTAATTTTTTTATGAAAATGTATATACAAAATACACATCAAATAATTTTATTACGTAGAAAAATATATATACAAAAAACACATAAAATAATGTAAATATGTATGAAAATATATAAACAAATACACATAAAATAATGTAAATTTGGATAAAATATATATACAATATGAACATTAAATAATGTAAATATGTATAAAAAAATATATACAAAAAACACATAGAATAATGTTAAATCGTATCAAAATAAATAAAGAGAATATCAATAAAATAATATAAATTTGTATGAAAATAAAGATGCAAAATATCCATATAATAACGCATATTTGCATAAAAATATATATACAGAAATACATATAAAATAATTAAATTTGTATTAAAATAAATATACAAAATGCACGTACAATAAAGTAAATTTGTATTGAAATAGATATGCAAAATACACATTAATAATGTAAATTTGTATCAAAATATATATACGAATACTCATAAAATAGAGTAAATTTCTATGAAAATATACATACAAAATAGATATACAAAATACACAAATAACTAGTTAAATTTGTATTTAAATACATGTACAAAAAACACATAAAATAATGTAGATTTGTATGAAATGAAAACAAATACATTTTATATAAAATATATAAACAAAATACACATAGAATAATGTAAAAACATATCAAAATAAATACACAGAATATCAATAAAATAATGTAAATTTGTATGAAAATAAAGATGCAAAATACCCATAAAATAAAGCATATTTTTATAAAAATACATATACAAAAATACACATAGATTAATCAAATTTATTTTAAAATTAATATACAAAATGCACATACAATAAGGTAAATTTGTATTGAAAAAAAATGCAAAATACACATAAAACAATGTAAATTTGTTTCAAAATATATATACGAATACACATAAAATAACGCAGATTTCTATAGAAATATATATACAAAATACACTTGAAATAATGTAAATACGTATAAAAATATATATACAAAATACACATTAAATAATGTTAATTCGTGTCAAAGTAAATAAACAAAATATCATGAAAAGAATGTGTATTTGTATTAAAATAGATACACAAAATACACATAAAATAACCTAAATTTGTATAAAACTATATACAAAAATACTCAAAAATAATTTAAACTTGTATGAAAATAAAGATACAAAAAACATATAAAAATAGGTAAATTTGTATTGAAATACATATACAAAATACACATAAAATAATGTAAATTTGAATGAAAATACATAAACAAATACACTTAAAATAACGTAAATTTGTATAAAAAAATATATACAAAACACAAATAGAATAATGTAAAATCGTATCAAAATAAATACACAGAATATTAATAAAATAATGTAAATTTGTATGAAAATAAAGAAGCAAAATACCCATAAAATAACGCATTTTTTTTTAAATATATATACAAAAATACACATAAATTTTTTTATTTGTATTAAAATAAATATACAAAATACACATACAATAAGGTAAATCTGTATTGAAATAGATATGCAAAAGACATATAAAACAATGTAAATTTGTTTCAAAATATATGTACGAATACACATAAAATAACGTAGATTTGTATAAAAATATATATACAAAATACACGTAAAATGAAGTAAATACGTATAAAAAATGTATACAAAATACACATAAAATAATGTAAATTCGTATCAAAATAAATAAACAAAATACCAATAAAAGAATGTGTATTTGTATAAATATTAATATACAAAATACACATAAAATAACGTAAATTTGTATAAAACTATATACAAAAATACACAGAAGTAATTAAATTCGTATGAAAATAAATTTACAAAATACAGATAAAATAAGCTAAATTTGAATTGAAATGTATATAGAAAATACATAAAATAATGTAAATTTGTATCAAAATATTTATAAAAATACATATAATAACGTAAATTTGTTTAAAAATATATAAACAAAATACACATTAAGTAATGTAAATACGTATAAAAAATATGTACAAAATACACATATAATCATGTAATTCGTATCAAACTAAATAAACAAAATAGCAATATAATAATGTAAATTTGTATGAGTAAACATATACAAATACATATAAAATAACGCTAATTTCTATAAAAATATATGTCCAAAAATGAACGTAAAATAAATTAACTTTGGATAAAAATATATATACAAAACACACATTAAATAATGTAAATGCGTACATAAAATAACGTAAATTTGTATAAAACTATATAAAAAATACACAAAAATAATTTAAATTTGTATGAAAAGAAATATACAAAATACACATAAAATTAGGTTAATTTCTATTGAAATACATATACAAAATACACATAAAATAATGTAAATTTGAAAGAAAATATATAAACAAATTCACATATAATAACGTAAATTTGTTTGAAATATATATACAAAATACACATTAAATAATGTAAATATGTATAAAAAAATATATACAAAACACAAATAGAATAATGTAAAATCGTATCAAAATATATACACAGAATATTAATAAAATAATGTAAATTTGTATGAAAATTAAGATGCAAAATACCTATAAAATAACGCATTTTTTATAAAATTATTGATACCAAAATACACATAAAATATTTGAATTTGTATCAAAATAAATATTCATACGAATCCACATAAAATAAAGTAGATTTCTATAGAAATATATATACAAAATACATATGAAATTATGACAATATTTTATGGGTATTTTGTATATACGTATATTTCAAAAGAAATTTACCTAGTTTTATGTGTATTTTGAATATCTATTTTCATTCAAACTCAAATTATTTGTATGTATTTTTGTATATATTTCAATACAAATTTTAGTTAGGTTATGTGTATTTTGCAAATCTATTTTCATTCAAATATATATTATTTTATTGGTATTTTGTTTATTTATATTGATACGAATTTACATTATTTTATATGTACTTTGTATATATATTTTTATACGCATTTACATTATTTAATATTTATTTTGAGTATATAATTTTATACAAATTCATGGTATTTTATGTGTATTTGTATATATATTTTCATATAAATTTACATTATTTTATGTGTATTTTGTACATATATTTCATTACAAATTTACCTTATTTTATGTTTATTTTGTATGTGTATTTTGTACATTTATATTTATACAAATACACATTCTTTTATTGGTATTTTGTTTATTTATTTTGTTTCGAATTTACATTATTTTATGTGTTTTTTGTTTACATTTTTTTATACGTATTTACTTAATTTTATGTGTATTTTGTATATATATTTTTATAGAAATCTACGTTATTTTATGTGTATTCGTACATATATTTTGAAACAAATTTACATTGTTTTATATGTACAATAAGGTAAATTTGTATTGAAATAGATATGCAAAATACATATAAAGCAATGTAAATTTGTTTCAAAATATGTATACGAATACACATAAAATAACGTAGATTTCTAAAAAAATATATACAAAATACACATAAAATGAAGTAAATACGTATAAAAAATGTATACAAAATACACATAAAATAATGTAAATTCGTATCAAAATAAATAAACAAAATACCAATAAAAGAATGTGTATTTGTATAAATATAAATATACAAAATACACATAAAATAACGTAAATTTATATAAAACTATATACAAAATACACATATATACAAAATACACACAAAATAAGCTAAATTTGAATTGAAATATATATACAAAATACATGAAATAAAGTAAATTTGTATCAAAATATTTATACAAATACACATATAATAACGTAAATTTGTATGAAAATATATAAACAAAATACACATTAAATAATGTAAATACGTATAAAAAAAATATGTACAAAATACACATATAATCATGTAATTCGTATCAAAATAAATAAACAAAATACCAATAAAATAATATTAATTTGTATGAGTAAACGTGTATGTTGCATATTTTTTCAATACAAATTTACCTTATTATATACGCATTTTGTATATTAATTTTAATATATGTGTATTTGAATATATATTTTGATACAAATTTACATTATTTTATGTATTTTCTATATTTATTTCAATTCAAATTTAGCTTATTTTATGTGTCTTTTGTATATCTATTTTCATACAAATTTAATTTTTGTTTATTTTTGTATATAGTTTTATACAATTTTACGTTATTTTATGTGTATTTTGTATATTTATATTTATACAAGTAAACATTCTTTTATTGGCATTTAGTTTATTTATTTTGATACGAATTTACATTATTTTATGTGTATATTGTATACATTTTCTTATACGTATTTACTTCATTTTATGTGTATTTTGTATATGTATTTTTATAGAAATCTACGTTATTTATGTGTATTCGTATTTTGAAACAAATTTACATTGTTTTATGTGTATTTTGCATATCTATTTCAATACAAATTTACCTTGTTGTATGTGCATTTTGTATATTTATTGTAATACAAATTTAAATATTTTGTGTATTTTGGTATATATATTTTCATAAAAAATGCGTTGTTTTATGGGTATTTTGCATCTATATTTTCATACAAATATACATTATTTTATTAATATTCTGTGTATTTATTTTGATACTTTTTTTCATTATTCTATTTGTGTTTTGTATATATTTTTTTATACATATTTACATTATTTAATGTGTATTTTCTATATATATTTCATACAAATTTACGTTATTTTAAGTGTATTTGTTTATATATTTTCATTCAAATTTACAGTATTTTATGTGTATTTTGTATATGTATTTCAATAGAAATTTAACTAGTTTTATGTGTATTTTGTATATATATTTTTATACAAATTTAAACTATTTTTGTGTATTTTTTTAATAGAGTTTTAAACAAATTTACAATATTTTATGTGTATTTTTTATATCTATTTTCATACAAATACACATTCTTTTATTGATATTTTGTTTATTTATTTTGATGCAAATTTACATTATTTAATGTGTATTGTGTATATATATTTTTATACGTATTTACATTATTTAATGTGTATTTTGTTTATATATTTTTATACAAATTTACGTTATTATATGTGTATTTGTATAGGTATTTTGATACAAATTTATATTATTTTATGTATTTTGTATATATATTTCAATTCAAATTTAGCTTATTTTATGTGTATTTTGTATATCTATTTATTTTAATACAAAATCAAATATTTTATGTTTTTTCGTATATATATGCATTATTTTATGGGTATTTTGCATCTTAATTTTCATACAAATTTACATTATTTTATGAATATTTTCTGTATTTATTTTGATACGATTTTACATTATTTTATTTGTGTTATGTATATATTTTTTATACATATTTACATTATTTAATGTGTTTTTTTGTATATATATTTGATACAAATTTACGTTATTTTAAGTCTATATGTTTATATATTTTCATTCAAATTTACATTATTTTATGTGTATTTTGTATATGTATTTCAATACAAATTTACCTAATTTTATATGTTTTTTGTATATTTATTTTCATACAAGTTTAAATTATTTTTGTGTATTTTTGTATATAGTTTTATACAAATTTAGGTTATTTTATGTGTATTTTGTATATCTATTTTCATACAAATACACATTCTTTTCATGATATTTTGTTTATTTATTTTGACACGAATTAACATTATTTAATGTGCATTTTGTATATATATATTTTTATACGTATTTACATTATTTCAAGTGTATTTTGTATATATATTTCTATAGAAATCTGCGTTATTTTATGTGTATTCGTATATATATTTTGAAACAAATTTACATTGTTTTATGAGTATTTTGCATATTTTTTTAATACAAATTTACCTTATTGTATGTGCATTTTGTATATTAATTTTAATACAAATTTGATTAATCTATGTGTATTTTTGTATATGTATTTTTTATAAAAATATGCTTTATTTTATGGGTATTTTGCATCTTTATTTTCATACAAATTTACATTATTTTATTGATATTCTGTGTATTTATTTTGATATGATTTTACATTATTCTATATGTATTTTGTATATATATTTTATATAAAATGTATTTGTTTTCATTTCATACAAATCTACATTATTTTATGTGTTTTTTGTACATGTATTTAAATACAAATTTAACTAGTTATATGTGTATTTTGTATATCTATTTTGTATGTATATTTTCATAGAAATTTACTCTATTTTATGAGTATTCGTAAATATATTATGATATAAATTTACATTATTAATGTGTATTTTGCATATCTATTTCAATACAAATTTGCTTTGTTGTACGTGCATTTTGTATATTTATTTTAATACAAATTTAATTATTTTATATGTATTTTGTATTTATTTTTATGCAAATATGCGTTATTATATGGATATTTTGCATCTTTATTTTCATACAAATTTACATTATTTTATTGATATTCTCTTTATTTATTTTGATACGATTTAACATTATTCTATGTGTTTTTTGTATATATTTTTTTTTATACATATTTACATTATTTAATGTTCATTTTGTATATATATTTTATCCAAATTTACATTATTTTATGTGTATTTGTTTATATATTTTCATACATATTTACATTATTTTATGTGTTTTTTGTATATATATTTTTCTAAGTATTTAAATTATTTAATGTGTATTTTGTATATACATTTTCATAAAAAAATTACGTTATTTTATTGTGTGTATAGGTATATATTTCGATACAAATTTTATACAAATTCATGTTATTTAATGTGTATTTGTATATATATTTTCATACAAATTTCTATTATCTTATGTGTATTTTTTCATATATCTCATTACAAATTTACCTTATTTTATGTTTATTTTGTATGTTTATTTCATTCAATTTTAAATTATTTTATGTGTATATTTGTATTTGTATTTAGGTTATTTTATGTGTATTTTGTATATATATTTTCATCCAAAATTACATTATTTTATTGGTATTTCTTAATTTAATTCGATACGAATTTAGATTATTTCATAGGTATTTTGTATACATATTTTTATACTCATTTACATTATCTAATGTGTGTTTGTATATATATTTTATGCAAATTTATCTAATGTTCATTTTGTACATATATTTTATAGAAATTTGCGTTATTTTATGTATATATTTTATATAAATTTACGTTATTTTATGTGCATTTTGTATATTTATATTTATACAAATACACATTCTTTTATTGGTATATTGTTTATTTACATTTATACGAATTTACATTATTTTATGTGTATTTTGTATACATTTTTTATACGTATTTACTTAATTTTATGTGTATTTTGTATATGTATTTTTATAGAAATCTACGTTATTTTATGTGTATTCGTATATATATTTTGAAACAAATTTACATTATTTTATATGTATTTTCCATATCTATTTCAATACAAATTTACCTTATTGTATGTGCATTTTGTATATTTATTTTAATACAAATTCAAACATTTTTTGTGTATTTTGTTATCAATAATTTTTAAAAAAATGCGTTATTTTATAAGTATTTTGCATCTTAATTTTCATTTTATATGTACTTTGTATATATATTTTATACCTCTTACATTATTTAACATTTATTTTAATATAATTTTTATACAAATTCATGGTATTTTATGTGTATTTGTATATATATTTCATGTAAATTTACATTATTGTATGTGTATTTTGTACATATATTTTATTACAAATCTACCTTATTTTATGTTTATTTTATATGTGTATTTTGTATATTTATATTTATCCAAATACACATTCTTTTATTGGTATTTTGTTTATTTAATGAGTATTTTTTATATATATTTAATACAAATTTATGTTAATTTAAGTGTATTTGTTTATATATTTTCATTCAAATTTACATTATTTTATGTGTATTTTGTATATGTATTTCTTTACAAATTTACCTAATTTTATGTGTATTTTGTATATTTATTTTCATACAAATTTAACTTATTTTTGTGTATTTTATATATAGTTTTATACAAATTTACGTTATTTTATGTGTATTTTGTATATGTATTTTCATACAAATACACATTCTTTTATTGATATTTTAATTATTTATTTTGACACGAATTTACATTATTTAATGTGTATTTAGTATATATATTTTATACGTATTTACAACATTTCATGTATATTTTGTATATATATTTCTATAGAAATCTACGTTATTTTATGTGTATTCGTATATATATTTTGAAACAAATCTACATTATTTTATGTGTATTTTGTATATATATTTCATTATAAATTTGCCTTATTTTAAGTTTATTTTTATATCTATTTTCATTCAAATTCAAATCATTTTATGTGTATATATTTATTTGTATTTACGTTATTTTATGTGTATTTTATATATATTTTCATTCAAAATTACATTATTTTATCGGTATTTTGTTCATTTATTTCGATGCAATTTAGATTATTTCATGTATTTTCTGTACATATATATATAAAGTAGATTTCTATGAAAATATATATTCAAAATACATATAAAATTATGTAAATAAGTATAAAAATATATATATCAAATACACCTAAAAAAAATGAAAATTCGTATCAAAATAAATAAATAAAATTCCGATAAAAGAACGTATATTTGAAGGAAAATAAATTTACAACAAACACATAAAATTACGAAAATTTGAATAAAAATATATGCAAAAATACACAAAACTAATTTCAATTTGTATGAAAATAGATATACAAAATACACATAATTAGTTAAATTTGTATTTAAATACATGTACAAAATTCACATAAAATAATGTAAATTTGTATGAAATGAAAACAAATTCACATAAAATAACGTACATTGGTATAATATAGATATACAAAATATACATAGAATAATGTAAAATCGTATCAAAATAAATACACAGAATATCAATAAAATAATGTAATTTTGTATGAAAATAAAGATGCAAAATACCCATAAAATAAAGCATATTTTTATAAAAATACATACCCAAAAATACACATAGAATAGCTAAATTTGTATTAAAATTGATATACAAAATGCACGTACAATAAGGTAAATTTGTATTGAAAAAATATGCAAAATGCACATAAAACAATGTATATTTGTCTCAAAATATATATACGAATACATATAAAATAACGTATATTTCTATAGAAATATATATACAAAATACACATGAAATGACGTAAATAAGTATAAACAAATATATACACAATACACATTAAATTATGTAAATTCGCATCAAAATAAATAAACAAAATATCAATAAAAGAATGTGTATTTGTATGAAAATAGATATACAAAATACACATGAAATATTGTAAATTTGAATAAAACTCTATACAAAAATACACAAAAAATAGTTTAAATTTGTATAAAATATATATACAAAATACACATGAAATTAGGTAAATTTCTATTGAAATACATATACAAAATACACATAAAACAATATAAATTTGAATAAAAATATATAAACAAATACACTTAAAATAACGAAAATTTGTATGAAATTTATATAGAAAATACACATTAAATAATGTTAATATGTATAAAAAAATATATACAAAACTCAAATAGAATAATGTAAAATAGTATCAAAATAAATACACAGAATATTAATAAAATAATGTAAATTTGTATGAAAATAAAGATGCAAAATACCCATAAAACAACGCATTTTTTATGTAAATATTTATACCAAAATGCACATAAAATATTTAAATTTGTATTACAATAAATATACAAAATGCACATACAATAAGGTAAATTTGTATTGAAATAGATATGCAAAATACATATAAAACAATGTAAGTTTGTTTCAAAATATACATACGAATACACATAAAATAACGTAGATTTCTATAAAATATATATACAAAATACACATAAAATGAAGTAAATACGTATAAGAAAATGTATACAAAATACACATAAAATAATGTAAATTCGTATCAAAATAAATAAACTAAATGCCAATAAAAGAATGTTTACTTGTATAAATATAAATATACAAAATACACATAAATTAACGTAAAATTGTATAAAACTTAATACAAAAATAAACAAAAATAGTTAAATTTGTATGAAAATAGATATAAAAAAGACACATAAAATAAGCTAAATTTGAATTGAAATAAATATAGAAAATACATAAAATAGTGTAAATTTGTATCAAAATATATATTCAAATACACATATAATAACGTAAATTTGTATAAAAATATATAAACAAAATACACATTAAATAATGTAAATACGTATAAAAGATATGTACGTAATGTAAAAATTTATAAAATTAAAGATGCAAAATACCCATAAAATAGCTCATATTTAAAAAAAAATATATACAAAAATACACATAAAATAATTAAATTTGTATTAAAATAAATATACAAAATACACATACAATAAGGTAGATTTTTATTGAAATAGATATGCAAAAAACACAAAATAATGAAAATTTTTATCAAAATATATACGAATACACACAATAAAATTACGTAAATTTTTATGAAAATATATATACAAAATACACATAAAATAATGTAAATACATAGAAAAATATATATAAAAAATGCACATAAATTAATGTAAATTCGTATCAAAATAAATCAACAAAATTTCCTCTAAAAGAATGTATCTGTGTAGGAAAATATATATACAAAATACAAATAAAAAAAAAAAAATTGTATAAAAATAATACAAAAATACACAAAAATAATTCAAATTTGTTTGAAAATAGATATGCAAAATACAAATGAAATTAGGCAAATTTTATTGAAATACATATACAAAATACACATAAAATAATGTTAATTTGTATGAAAATATATAAACAAATACACATAAGATAATGTAAATTTCCATAAAATATATGTACAAAATATACATTAAATAATGTAAATATGTCTAAAATATATATACAAAATACAGAATAACGTAAAATCGTCGTATCAAAATAAATAAACAGACAATCAATAAAATAATGTAAATTTGTATGAAAATAAAGATTCAAAATACCCATATAATAACGCATATTTTTTTAAAACTATATATAAAAAAATACATAAAATAATTAAATTTGCTTCAAAATAAATATACAAAAGTCACATACAATAAAGAAAATTTGTATTTAAATAGATATGCGAAATACACATAAATAATGTACATTTGTATCAAAATATATATACGAATACACATAAAATAGAGTAAATTCTATGAAAATATATATTCAAAATCCATATAAAATTATGTAAATAAGTATAAAAATATATATATATATATATATATATATATATATATATATCTATATATATATATATATATATATATATATATATATATATATATATATATATATATATATATATATATATATATATATATATATATATATATATATATATATATATATATATATATATATATATCAAATACACATAAAAAAATTAAAATTCGTATCAAAATAAATAAAAAAAATTCAGATAAAAGAACGTATATTTGTAGGAAAATAAATATACAAAATTCACATAAAATTACGAAAATTTGAATAAAAATATATACTAAAATACACAAAATTAATTTCAATTTGTATGAAAATAGATATACATAATACACATATAATTAGTTAAATTTGTATTTAAATACATGTACAAAATACACATAAAATAATGTAAATTTGTATGAAATGAAAACAAATTCACATAAAATTACGTTCATTTGTATGAAATATATATACAAAATATACATAGAATAATGTAAAATCGTATCAAAATAAATACACAGAATATCAATAAAATAAGGTAAATTTGTATAAAATAAAGATACAAAATACCCATAAAATAAAGCATTTTTTTTATGAAAATACATATACAAAAATACACATAGAATAATTAAATTTGTATTAAAATTAATATACAAAATGCACGTACAATAAGGTAAATTTATATTGAAAAAATATGCAAAATGCACATAAAACAATGTATATTTGTTTCAAAATATATATACGAATACACATAAATAACATATATTTCTATAGAAATATATATACAAAATACACATGAAATGACGTAAATACGTATAAAAATATATATACACAATACACATTAAATAATGTGAAATCGCGTCAAAATAAATAAACATAATATCAATAAAAAATGTGTATTTGTATGAAAATAGATATACAAAATACACATAAAATATTTTAAATTTATATAAAACTCTTTTTATTAAAATATATATACCAAAATAATCAAATATTTAAATTTGTCTTACAATAAATATACAAAATGCACATACAATAAGGTAGATTTATATTGAAATAGATATGCTAAATACATATAAAACAATGTAAATTTGCTTCAAAATATATATACCAATACACATAAAATAACGTAGATTACTATAAAAATATATATACAAAATACACATTAAATGAAGTAAATACGTATAAGAAAATGTATACAAAGTACACATAAAATAATTAAATTTGTGTTAAAATAAATATACAAAATACACATACTGTGTATTTTGTATATCTTTTTTCATACAAATACACATTCTTTTCATGATATTTTGTTTATTTATTTTGACACGAATTAACATTATTTAATGTGTATTTTGTATATATATTTTTATGCGTATTTACATTATTTCAAGTGTATTTTGTATATATATTTCTATAGAAATCTGCGTTATTTTATGTTTATTCGTATATATATTTTGAAACAAATTTACATTATTTTATGTGTATTTTGCATATTTTTTCAATACAAATTTACCTTATTGTATGTGAATTTTATATATTAATTTTAATACAAATTTGATTAATCTATGTGTATTTTTGTATATGTATTTTTATAAAAATATGCTTTATTTTATGGGTATTTTGCATCTTTATTTTCATACAAAACTACATTATTTGATTGATATTCTGTGTATTTATTTTGATATGATTTTACATTATTCTATGTGTATTTTGTATATATATTTTATATAAAATGTATTTGTTTTCATTTCATACAAATCTACATTATTTTATGTGTTTTTTATACATGTATTTAAATACAAATTTAACAAGTTATATGTGTATTTTGTATATCTATTTTGTAAATATATTTTCATAGAAATTTACACTATTTTATGAGTATTCGTATATATATTTTGATACAAATTTACATTATTGATGTGTATTTTGCATATCTATTTCAATACAAATTTACTTTATTTTACTGCATTTTTTATATTTATTTTAATACAAATTTAGCTATTTTATATGTATTTTTGTATATATATTTTATGCAAATATGCGTTATTATATGGATATTTTGCATCTTTATTTTCATACAAATTTACATTATTTTATTGATATTCTCTTTATTTATTTTGATACGATTTAACATTATTCTATGTGTATTTTGTATATTTTTTTTATACATATTTACATTATTTAATGTTCATTTTGTATATATATTTTATCCAAATTTACATTATTTTATGTGTATTTGTTTATATATTTTCATACAAATTTACATTATTTTATGTGTTTTTTTGTATATATATTTTTCTACGTATTTAAATTATTTTATGTGTATTTTGTATATACATTTTCATAAAAAAATTACGTTATTTTATTGTGTGTATAAGTATATATTTTGATACAAATTTTATACAAATTCATGTTATTTAATGTGTATTTGTTTATATATTTTCATACAAATTTATATTATTTTATGTGTATTTTTTCATATATTTCATTACAAATTTACCTTATTTTATGTTTATTTTGTATATTTATTTCATTCAATTTTAAATTATTTTATGTGTATATTTGTATTTGTATTTTCATCCAAAATTACATTATTCTATTCATATTTTCTTAATTTAACTCGATACGAATTTAGATTATTTCATAGGTATTTTGTATACATATTTTTATACTCATTTACATTATCTAAAGTGTGTTTTGAATATATATTTTTATGCAAATTTATTTTATGTTCATTTTTGTACATATATTTTTATAGAAATTTGCGTTATTTTATGTATATAGTTTTATATAAATTTACGTTATTTTATGTGCATTTTGTATATTTATATTTATACAAATACACATTCTTTTATTGGTATATTGTTTATTTACATTTATACGAATTTACATTATTTTATGTGTATTTTGTATACATTTTTTTATACGTATTTACTTAATATTATGTGTATTTTGTATATGTATTTTTATAGAAATCTACGTTATTTTATGTGTATTCGTATATATATTTTGAAACAAATTTACATTATTTTATATGTATTTTGCATATCTATTTCATTACAAATTTACCTTATTGTATGTGCATTTTGTATATTTATTTTAATACAAATTCAAATATTTTATGTGTATTTTGGTATCAATATTTTTATAAAAAAATGCGTTATTTTATAGGTATTTTGCATCTTAATTTTCATACAAATTTACATTATTTTATTAATATTCTGTGTATATATTTTGATACGATTTTACATTATTCTATTTGTGTTTTGTATATATTTTTTTATACATATTTACATTATTTAATGTGTATTTTGATTATGTATTTCATACAAATATACGTTATTATATGTGTATTTGTTTATATATTTTCTTTCAAATTTACATTATTTTAGATGTATTTTGTATATGTATTTCAATACAAATTAACCTAATTTTATGTGTATTTTTTATATTTCTTTTCATACAAATTTAAATTATTTTTGTGTATTTTTGTATATAGTTTTATACAAATTTAGGTTATTTTATGTACGGATTTACATTATTTAATGTGTGTTTTGTATATATATTTTTATCAAAAGTTACTTTATTTTACGTTCATTTTTGGACATATATTTTTATGGAAATTTGCGTTATTTTATATGTATTTGTGTATGTTTTCTCATACAAATTTACATTATTTTATTGATATTTTGTTTATTTAGTTTGATACGAATTACATGATTATATGAGTATTTTGTACATATTTTTTATACGTATTTACATTACTTAATGTGTATTTTGTTTATATATTTTTAAACAAATTTGCGTTATTATATGTATTTTTATAAATATTTTGATACAAATTTACATTATTTTATGTATTTTTTATATACATTTCAATTCAAATTTAGCTTATTTTATCTGTATTTTGTATATCTATTTTCATACGAATTTAATAACTTCTGTGTATTTTTGTATATAGTTTTCTAAAAAAAATTACGTTATTTTATGTGTATTTTGTATATTTATATTTATACAAATACACATTCTTTTATTGGTATTTTGTTTATTTATTTTGATACGAGTTTACATTATTTTATGTGTATTTTGTATACATTTTCTTATACGTATTTACTTCATTTTATGTGTATTTTGTATATATATTTTTATACAAATCTACGTTATTTTATGTGTATTCGTATATATTTTGAAAGAAATTTACATTGTTTTATATGTATTTTGCATATCTATTTCAATACAGATTTACCTTATTGTATGTGTATTTTGTATATTTATTTTAATTCAAATAAATTTTTTCATGTGTATTTTGGTATATATATTTTTATAAAAAAATGCGTTATTTAATGGGTATTTTGCATCTTTATTTTCATACAAATTTACATTGTTTTATTAATATTCAGTGTATTTATTTTGATACGATTTTACATTATTCTATTTGTGTTTTGTATATATTTTTTTATACATATATACATTATTTAATGTGTATTTTGTATATTTTATAACAAATCTACGTTATTTTATGCGCATCTGCTAAAATATTTCGATACAAATTTACATTATTTCATGTATTTTGTATATATATTTTAATACAAATTTAGTTTATTTTATGTATATTTTGTTTATCTATTTTCATTCGTATCAAAATAAATAAACAAAATAGCAATCAAATAATGTAAATTTGTATGAGATAAAATATACAAATACACATAAAATAACGCAAATTTCTAAAAAAATATATTTACAAAATGCATATAAAATAAAGTAAATTTGCATAAAAATATATATACAAAACACACATTAAATAATGTAAATGCGTACATAAAATAAACTAAATTTGTATAAAACTATATACAAAAATACACAAAATTTTTTAAAATTTTATGCGTATTTTGTATATATATTTTTATAGAAATCTACGTTATTTTATGTGTATTCGTATATATATTTTGAAACAAATTTACATTGTTTTATATGTATTTTGCATATCTATTTCAATACAAATTTACCTTATTGTATGTGTTTTTTGTATATTTATTTTAATACAAATTTAATTTTTTTATGTGTATTTGAGTATATTTATTTTTATAAAAAAAAAAAAAGCGTTATTTTATGGGTATTTTGCTTCTTTATTTTCATACAAATTTACATTATTTTATTAATATTCTGTGTATTTATTTTGATACGATTTTACATTATTCTATTTGTGTTTTGTACATATTTTTTTATACAAATTTACGTTATTTTAAGTGTATTTGTTTATGTATTTTCATTCAAATTTACATTATTTTATGTGTATTTTGTGTATGTATTTCAATACAAATTTATAAATATATAAACAAATACACTTAAAATAACGTAAATTTGTATAAAATATATATAAAAAATACACATTAAATAATGTATATATGTATAAAAAAATATATACAAAACACAAATAGAATAATATAAAATCGTATCAAAATAAATACACAGAATATTAATAAAATAATGTAAATTTGTATGAAATTAAGATTCAAAATACCCATAAAATAACGCATTTTTATAGAAATATTTATACCAAGACACATAAAATATTTGAATTTGTATTAAAATAAATATACAAATAGCACATACAATAAGTTAAATTTGTATTGAAATAGATATGCAAAATACATATAAAACCATGTAAATTTTTTTCAAAATATATATACGAATACACATAAAATAACGTAGATTTTTATGAAAATAAATATACAAAATACACATAAAATGAAGTAAATACGTATAAAAAAAAGGTATACAAAATACACATAAAATAATGTAAACTTGTAAATAAACAAAAAAAATACTAATAAAAGAATGTGTATTGAATAAATATACAAAATACAAATAAAATAACGTAAATTTATATAAAACTATATGCAAAAATACACAAAAGTAATTAAATTTGTGTGAAAATAGATATACAAAATACATGTGTATTTTGTATATTTATTTTCATACAAATTGAAATTATTTTTGTTTATTTTTTTATATATTTTCAAACAAATTTTCGTTATTTTATGTGTATTTTGTATATTTATTTATTCTACAAATATACTTTCTTTTATCTGAATTTTGTTTATTGAATTTGAAACGAATTTACCTTATTTTGTATATCTATTTTCATACAAATTAAAATACTTCTGTGTATTTTTATATATAGTTTTATATAAATTTACGTTATTTTATGTGTATTTTGCATATTTATATTTATACAAATACACATTCTTTTATTGGTATTTTGTATATTTATTTTGATACGAATTTACATTATTTTATGTGTATTTTGTATACATTTTTTTATACGTATTTACTTCATTTTATGTGTATTTTGTATATATTTTTATAGAAATCTACGTTATTTTATGTGTTTTCGTATATATATTTTGAAACAAATTTACATTGTTTTATATGTATTTTGCATATCTATTTCAATACAAATTTACCTTATTGTATGTGTTTTTTGTATATTTATTTTAATAAAAATTTAATTTTTTGATGTGTATTTTGGTATATATATTTTTATAAATAAAAAAAATGCGTTATTTTATGGGTATTTTGCTTCTTTATTTTCATACAAATTTACATTATTTTATTAAGATTCTGTGTATTTATTTTGATACGATTCTACATTATTCTATTTGTGTTTTGTACATATTTTTTTTTTATACAAATTTACGTTATTTTAAGTGTATTTGTTAATGTATTTTCATTCAAATTTACATTATTTTATGTGTATTTTGTGTATGTATTTCAATACAAATTTATAAATATATAAACAAATACACTTAAAATAACGTAAATTTGTATAAAATATATATAAAAAATACACATTAAATAATGTAAATATGTATAAAAAAATATATACAAAACACAAATAGAATAATATAAAATCGTATCAAAATAAATACACAGAATATTAATAAAATAATGTAAATTTGTATGAAAATTAAGATGCACCAAGACACACATAAAATATTTGAATTTGTATTAAAATAAATATACAAAATGCACATACAAAAAGGTAAAATTGTATTGAAAAAGATATACAAAATACATATAAAACCATGTAAATTTTTTTCAAAATATATATACGAATACATAAAATAACGTAGATTTTATGAAAATAAATATACAAAATACACATAAAATGAAGTAAATACGTATAAAAAAGGTATACAAAATACACATAAAATAATGTAAACTCGTATCAAAATAAATAAACAAAATACTAATAAAAGAATGTGTATTGTATAAATATAAATATACAAAATACAAATAAAATAACGTAAATTTATATAAAACTAAATGCAAAAATACACAAAAGTAATTAAATTTGTGTGAAAATAGATATACAAAATACATGTGTATTTTGTATATTTATTTTCATACAAATTGAAATTATTTTTGTATATTTTTTTATATATTTTCAAACAAATTTTCGTTATTTTATGTGTATTTTGTATATTTATTTATTCTACAAATATGCTTTCTTTTATCTGAATTTTGTTTATTGAATTTGAAACGAATTTACCTTATTTTGTATATCTATTTTCATACAAATTAAAATACTTCTGTGTATTTTTGTATATAGTTTTATATAAATTTACGTTATTTTATGTGTATTTTGCATATTTATATGAAATAAAGTAGATTTCTAGAATCACATAAAATTAAGTAAAACGTATAAAAAATGTATACAAAATACACATAAAATAATGTAAATTAGTATCAAAATAACTAAACAAAATACCAATAAAAGAATGTGTATTTGTATAAATAAATAAATATATATACATATATATATATATATATATATATATATATATATATATATATATATATATATATATATATAAGTATATATATATATATATATATATATATATATATATATATATATATATATATATATATATATATATATATATATATATATATATATATATATATATATATATATATATATATATATATATATATATATATATATATATATATATATACATTAAATATAAATTTGTTTAAAACTATACAAAATACACATGAAATGATGTAAATTGTATAGAAATATATACAAAATACACATTAAATAATGTAAATTAAGTCAAATAAATAAACAAAATATAAATAAAAGAATGTGTATTTGTATGAAATAGATATACAAAATACATAAAATAACCTAAATTTGTATCAAACTATATACAAAAAACACAAAAATATTTTAAATTTGTATGAATAAATATACAAAATACACATAAAATTAGGTAAATTTGTATTGAAATACATACAAAATACACATAAAATAATGTAAATTTGAATGAAAATACATAAACAAATACACTTAAATAACGTAAATTTGTATAAAAAATTATGTACAAAGCACAAATAGAATAATGTAAAATCGCACCAATCAAAATAAATACACAGAATATTAATAAAATAATGTAAATTTGTATGAAAATAAAGAAGCAAAATACCCATAAAATAACGCATTTTTTTTATTATAAAATATATACCAATATACACATCAAAAATTAAATTTGTGTTAAAATAAATATACAAAAACACATACAAAAAGGTAAATTTGTATTGAAATAGATATGGAAAAACACATATAAAACAATGTAAATTTGTTTCAAAATATATATACGAATACACATAAAATAACGTAGATTCCTATGAAATATATATACAAAATACACATAAAATGAAGTAAATACGTATAAAAAAATTATACAAAATACACATAAAATAATGTAAACTCGTATCAAAATAAATAAATAAAATACCAATAAAAGAATTTGTATTTATATAAATGTAAATAAACAAAATACACAAAAATTAATGTAAATTTGTATAAACTATATACAAAATACACAGAAGTAATTAAATTCGTATGAAAATAGATATACAAAATACAGATAGAATAAGATAAATTTGAATTGAATGTATATACAAAATACATAAAATAATGTAGATTTGTATCAAAATATTTATAAAATACATATAATAACGAAAATTTTGATACGATTTACATTATTCTATTTGTGTTTTGTATATATTTTTATACATATTTACATAAATTAATGTGTATAATTAATATATATTTCATACAAATTTACGTTATTATATGTGTATTTGTTTATATATTTTCTTTCAAATTTACATTATTTTATGTGTATTTTATATATGTATTTCAATACAAATTAACCTAATTTTATGTGTATTTTGTATATTTCTTTTCATACAAATTTAAATTTTTTTGTGTATTTTTGTATATAGTTTTATACAAATTTAGGTTATTTTATGTACGCATTTACATTATTTAATGTGTGTTTTGTATATATATTTTTATCCATAGTTACTTTATTTTACGCTCATTTTTGGACATATATTTTTATAGAAATTAGCGTTATTTTATATGTATTTGTATATGTTTTCTCATACAAATTTACATTATTTTATTGATATTTTGTTTATTTAGTTTGATACGAATTAAATGATTATATGTGTATTTTGTACATATTTTTTATACGTATTTACATTACTTAATGTGTATTTTGTTTATATATTTTTAAACAAATTTACGTTATTAATATTTTGATACAAATTTACATTATTTTATGTATTTTGTATATACATTTCAATTCAAATTTAGCTTATTTTATCTGTATTTTGTATATCTATTTTCAAACGAATTTAATAACTTCTGTGTATTTTTGTATATAGTTTTATAAAAAATTACGTTATTTTATGTGTATTTTGTATATTTATATTTATACAAATACACATTCTTTTATTGGTATTTTGTTTATTTATTTTGATACGAATTTACATTATTTTATGTGTATTTTGTACATATTTTTTATACGTATTTACATTACTTAATGTGTATTTTGTTTATATATTTTTAAAAAAATTTACGTTATTAATATTTTGATACAAATTTACATTATTTTATGTATTTTGTATATACATTTCAATTCAAATTTAGCTTATTTTATCTGTATTTTGTATATCTATTTTCAAACGAATTTAATTACTTCTGTGTATTTTTGTATATATTTCATACAAATTTACGTTATTATATGTGTATTTGTTCATATATTTTCTTTCAAATTTACATTATTTTAGATGTATTTTGTATATGTATTTCAATACAAATTAACCTAATTTTATGTGTATTTTTTATATTTCTTTTCATACAAATTTAAATTATTTTTGTGTATTTTTGTATATAGTTTTATACAAATTTAGGTTATTTTATGTACGGATTTACATTATTTAATGTGTGTTTTGTATATATATTTTTATCAAAAGTTACTTTATTTTACGTTCATTTTTGGACATATATTTTTATGGAAATTTGCGTTATTTTATATGTATTTGTGTATGTTTTCTCATACAAATTTACATTATTTTATTGATATTTTGTTTATTTAGTTTGATACGAATTACATGATTATATGAGTATTTTGTACATATTTTTTATACGTATTTACATTACTTAATGTGTATTTTGTTTATATATTTTTAAACAAATTTGCGTTATTATATGTATTTTTATAAATATTTTGATACAAATTTACATTATTTTATGTATTTTCTATATACATTTCAATTCAAATTTAGCTTATTTTATCTGTATTTTGTATATCTATTTTCATACGAATTTAATAACTTCTGTGTATTTTTGTATATAGTTTTATAAAAAATTACGTTATTTTATGTGTATTTTGTATATTTATATTTATACAAATACACATTCTTTTATTGGTATTTTGTTTATTTATTTTGATACGAATTTACATTATTTTATGTGTATTTTGTATACATTTTCTTATACGTATTTACTTCATTTTATGTGTATTTTGTATATATATTTTTATACAAATCTACGTTATTTTATGTGTATTCGTATATATTTTGAAAGAAATTTACATTGTTTTATATGTATTTTGCATATCTATTTCAATACAGATTTACCTTATTGTATGTGTATTTTGTATATTTATTTTAATTCAAATAAATTTTTTCATGTGTATTTTGGTATATATATTTTTATAAAAAATGCGTTATTTAATGGGTATTTTGCATCTTTATTTTCATACAAATTTACATTGTTTTATTAATATTCAGTGTATTTATTTTGATACGATTTTACATTATTCTATTTGTGTTTTGTATATATTTTTTTATACATATATACATTATTTAATGTGTATTTTGTATATTTTATAACAAATCTACGTTATTTTATACGCATCTGTTAAAATATTTCGATACAAATTTACATTATTTCATGTATTTTGTATATATATTTTAATACAAATTTAGTTTATTTTATGTATATTTTGTTTATCTATTTTCATTCGTATCAAAATAAATAAACAAAATAGCAATCAAATAATGTAAATTTGTATGAGATAAAATATACAAATACACATAAAATAACGCAAATTTCTAAAAAAATATATTTACAAAAATGCACATAAAATAAAGTAAATTTGCATAAAAATATATATACAAAACACACATTAAATAATGTAAATGGGTACATAAAATAAACTAAATTTGTATAAAACTATATACAAAAATACACAAAATTTTTTAAAATTTTATGTGTATTTTGTATATATATTTTTATAGAAATCTACCTTATTTTATGTGTATTCGTATATATATTTTGAAACAAATTTACATTGTTTTATATGTATTTTGCATATCTATTTCAATACAAATTTACCTTATTGTATGTGTTTTTTGTATATTTATTTTAATACAAATTTAATTTTTTTTGTGTATTTGAGTATATTTATTTTTATAAATAAAAAAAAATGCGTTATTTTATGGGTATTTTGCTTCTTTATTTTCATGCAAATTTACATTATTTTATTAATATTCTGTGTATTTATTTTGATACGATTTTACATTATTCTATTTGTGTTTTGTACATATTTTTTTATACAAATTTACGTTATTTTAAGTGTATTTGTTTATGTATTTTCATTCAAATTTACATTATTTTATGTGTATTTTGTGTATGTATTTCAATACAAATTTATAAATATATAAACAAATACACTTAAAATAACGTAAATTTGTATAAAATATATATAAAAAATACACATTAAATAATGTAAATATGTATAAAAAAATATATACAAAACACAAATAGAATAATATAAAATCGTATCAAAATAAATACACAGAATATTAATAAAATAATGTAAATTTGTATGAAAATTAAGATTCAAAAAACCCATAAAATAACGCATTTTTTATAAAAATATTTATACCAAGACACACATAAAATATTTGAATTTGTATTAAAATAAATATAATAATTGCACATACAATAAGTTAAATTTGTATTGAAATAGATATGCAAAATACATATAAAACCATGTAAATTTTTTTCAAAATATACATACGAATACACATAAAATAACGTAGATTTCTATGAAAATAAATATACAAAATACACATAAAATGAAGTAAATACGTATAAAAAAGGTATAAAATACACATAAAATAATGTAAACTGTATCAATAAATAAACAAATACTAATAAAAGAATGTGTATTGTATAAATATAAATATACAATAAAATAACGTAAATTTATATAAACTATATGCAAAATACACAGTAATTAAATTTGTGTGAAAATAGAAATACAAAATACATGTGTATTTTGTATATTTATTTTCATACAAATTGACATTATTTTGTTTATTTTTTATATATTTGAAACAAATTTTCGTTATTTTATGTGTATTTTGTATATTTATTTATTCTACAAATATACTTTCTTTTATCTGAATTTTGTTTATTGAATTTGAAACGAATTTACCTTATTTTGTATATCTATTTTCATACAAATTAAAATACTTCTGTGTATTTTTATATATAGTTTTATATAAATTTACGTTATTTTATGTGTATTTTGCATATTTATATTTATACAAATACACATTCTTTTATTGGTATTTTGTATATTTATTTTGATACGAATTTACATTATTTTATGTGTATTTTGTATACATTTTTTTATACGTATTTACTTCATTTTATGTGTATTTTGTATATATATTTTTATAGAAATCTACGTTATTTTATGTGTTTTCCTATATATATTTTGAAACAAATTTACATTGTTTTATATGTATTTTGCATATCTATTTCAATACAAATTTACCTTATTGTATGTGTTTTTTGTATATTTATTTTAATACAAATTAAATTTTTTGATGTGTATTTTGGTATATATATTTTTATAAATAAAAAAATGCGTTATTTTATGGGTATTTTGCTTCTTTATTTTCATACAAATTTACATTATTTTATTAATATTCTGTGTATTTATTTTGATACGATTTTACATTATTCTATTTGTGTTTTGTACATATTTTTTTTATACAAATTTACGTTATTTTAAGTGTATTTGTTAATGTATTTTCATTCAAATTTACATTATTTTATGTGTATTTTGTGTATGTATTTCAATACAAATTTATAAATATATAAACAAATACACTTAAAATAACGTAAATTTGTATAAAATATATATAAAAAATACACATTAAATAATGTAAATATGTATAAAAAAATATATACAAAACACAAATAGAATAATATAAAATCGTATCAAAATAAATACACAGAATATTAATAAAATAATGTAGATTTGTATGAAAATTAAGTTGCAAAATACCCATAAAATAACGCATTTTTTATAAAAATATTTATACCAAGACACACATAAAATATTTGAATTTGTATTAAAATAAATATACAAAATGCACATACAATAAGGTAAATTTGTATTGAAATAGATATGCAAAATACATATAAAACCATGTAATTTTTTTTCAAAATATATATACGAATACACATAAAATAACGTAGATTTCTATGAAAATAAATATACAAAATACACATAAAATGAAGTAAATACGTATAAAAAAGGTATACAAAATACACATAAAATAATGTAAACTCGTATTAAATAAATAAACAAAATACTAATAAAAGAATGTATTGTATAAATATAAATATAAATACAAATAAAATAACGTAAATTTATATAAAACTATATGCAAAATACACAAAGTAATTAAATTTGTGTGAAAATAGATATACAAAATACATGTGTATTTTGTATATTTATTTTCATACAAATTGAAATTATTTTTGTTTATTTTTTTATATAGTTTCAAACAAATTTTCGTTATTTTATGTGTATTTTGTATATTTATTTATTCTACAAATATCCTTTCTTTTATCTGAATTTTGTTTATTGAATTTGAAACGAATTTACCTTATTTTGTATATCTATTTTCATACAAATTAAAATACTTCTGTGTATTTTTGTATATAGTTTTATATAAATTTACGTTATTTTATGTGTATTTTGCATATTTATATTTATACAAATACACATTCTTTTATTGGTATTTTGTATATTTATTTTGATACGAATTTACATTATTTTATGTGTATTTTGTATACATTTTTTATACGTATTTACTTCATTTTATGTGTATTTTGTATATATATTTTTATAGAAATCTACGTTATTTTATGTGTTTTCGTATATATATTTTGAAACAAATTTACATTGTTTTATATGTATTTTGCATATCTGTTTCAATACAAATTTACCTTATTGTATGTGTTTTTTGTATATTTATTTTAATACAAATTAAATTTTTTGATGTGTATTTTGGTATATATAATTTTATAAATAAAAAAAAATGCGTTATTTTATGGGTATTTTGCTTCTTTATTTTCATACAAATTTACATTATTTTATTAATATTCTGTGTATTTATTTTGATACGATTTTACATTATTCTATTTGTGTTTTGTACATATTTTTTTATACAAATTTACGTTATTTTAAGTGTATTTGTTAATGTATTTTCATTAAAATTTACATTATTTTATGTGTATTTTGAGTATGTATTTCAATACAAATTTATAAATATATAAACAAATACACTTAAAATAACGTAAATTTGTATAAAATATATATAAAAAATACACATTAAATAATGTAAATATGTATAAAAAAATATATACAAAACACAAATAGAATAATATAAAATCGTATCAAAATAAATACACAGAATATTAATAAAATAATGTAGATTTGTATGAAAATTAAGTTGCAAAATACCCATAAAATAACGCATTTTATAAAAATATTTATATAGACACACATACACATATTTGAATTTGTATTAAAATAAATATACAAATGCACATACAATAAGGTAAAATTTGTATTATAAATAGATGCAAAATACATATAAAACCATGTAAATTTTTTCAAAATATATACGAATACACATAAAATAACGTAGATTTCTATAAATATGAAATACACATAGTAAATACGTATAAAAAGGTATACAAAATACACAAAATAATATCAAAATAAATAAACAAAATACTAATAAAAGTAAACTTATCAAATAAAATAACAAAAATACTAATAAAAGAATGTATATTGTATAAATATAAATATTCAAAATACAATAAATAACGTAAATTTATAAAACTAAACTATATGCAAAATATAAAGTAATTAAAATAGTGTATATACAAAATACATGTGTATTTTGTATATTTATTTTCATACAAATTGAAATTATTTTTGTTTATTTTTTTATATAGTTTCAAACAAATTTTCGTTATTTTATGTGTATTTTGTATATTTATTTATTCTATAAATATGCTTTCTTTTATCTGAATTTTGTTTATTGAATTTGAAACGAATTTACCTTATTTTGTATATCTATTTTCATACAAATTAAAATACTTCTGTGTATTTTTGTATATAGTTTTATATAAATTTACGTTATTTTATGTGTATTTTGCATATTTATATGAAATAAAGTAGATTTCTATAAAAATATACATACAAAATACACATAAAATTAAGTAAAACGTATAAAAAATGTATACAAAATACACATAAAATATTGTAAATTAGTATCAAAATAACTAAACAAAATACCAATAAAAGAATGTGTATTTGTATAAATAAATAAATATATATATATATATATATATATATATATATATATATATATATATATATATATATATATATATATATATATATATATATATATATATATATATATATATATAAAATACACATTAAATAATATAAATTTGTTTAAAACTATACAAAATACACATGAAATGATGTAAATTGTATAGAAATATATATACAAAATACACATTAAATAATGTAAATTATGTCAAAATAAATAAACAAAATATAAATAAAAGAATGTGTATTTGTATGAAAATAGATATACAAAATACATAAAATAACCTAAATTTGTATCAAACTATATACAAAAATACACAAAAATATTTTAAATTTGTATGGAAATAAATATACAAAATACACATAAAATTAGGTAAATTTGTATTGAAATACATACACAAAATACACATAAAATAATGTAAATTTGAATGAAAATACATAAACAAATACACTTAAAATAACGTAAATTTGTATAAAAAAATTATGTACAAAGCACAAATAGAATAATGTAAAATCGTATCAAAATAAATACACAGAATATTAATAAAATAATGTAAATTTGTATGAAAATAAAGAAGCAAAATACCCATAAAATAACGCATTTTTTTTTATTTATAAAAATATATACCAATATACACATCAAAAAATTAAATTTGTGTTAAAATAAATATACAAAAAACACATACAAAAAGGTAAATTTGTATTGAAATAGATATGGAAAACACATATAAAACAATGTAAATTTGTTTCAAGATATATATACGAATACACATAAAATAACGTAGATTTCTATAAATATATATATACAAAATACACATAAAATGAAGTAAATACGTATAAAAAAATGTATACAAAATACACATAAGATAATGTAAGTTCGTATCAAAATAAATAAATAAAATACCAATAAAAGAATGTGTATTTGTATAAATATAAATATACAAAATACACATAAAATAACGTAAATTTATATAAAACTATATACAAAAATACACAGAAGTAATTAAATTCGTATGAAAATAGATATACAAAATACAGATAGAATAAGCTAAATTTGAATTGAAATGTATATACAAAATTCATAAAATAATGTAGATTTGTATCAAAATATTTATAAAAAAACATATAATAACGAAAATTTTGTACGATTTTACATTATTCTATTTGTGTTTTGTATATATTTTTTTTATACATATTTACATTATTTAATGTGTATTTTGTATATATATTTCATACAAATTTACGTTATTATATGTGTATTTGTTTATATATTTTCTTTCAAATTTACATTATTTTATGTGTATTTTGTATATGTATTTCAATACAAATTAACCTAATTTTATGTGTATTTTCTATATTTCTTTTCATACAAATTTAAATTATTTTTGTGTATTTTTGTATATAGTTTTATACAAATTTAGGTTATTTTATGTACGCATTTACATTATTTAATGTGTGTTTTGTATATATATTTTCATCCATAGTTACTTTATTTTACGCTCATTTTTGGACATATATTTTTATAGAAATTAGCGTTATTTTATATGTATTTGTATATGTTTTCTCATACAAATTTACATTATTTTATTGATATTTTGTTTATTTAGTTTGATACGAATTAAATGATTATATGTGTATTTTGTACATATTTTTTATACGTATTTACATTACTTAATGTGTATTTTGTTTATATATTTTTAAACAAATTTACGTTATTAATATTTTGATACAAATTTACATTATTTTATGTATTTTGTATATACATTTCAATTCAAATTTAGCTTATTTTATCTGTATTTTGTATATCTATTTTCAAACGAATTTAATTACTTCTGTGTATTTTTGTATATAGTTTTATATAAATTTACGTTATTTTATGTGTATTTTGTATATTTATATTTATACAAATACACATTCTTTTATTGGTATTTTGTTTATTTATTTTGATACGAATTTACATTATTTTATGTGTATTTTGTATACATTTTTTATACGTATTTACTTCATTTTATGTGTATTTTGTATATATATTTTTATAGAAATCTACGTTATTTTATGTGTATTCGTATATATATTTTGAAACAAATTTACATTGTTTTATATGTATTTTGCATATCTTTTTCAATACAAATTTACCTTATTGTATGTGTTTTTTGTATATTTATTTTAATACAAATTTAATTTTTTTATGTGTATTTTGGTATATATATTTTTATAAATAAAAAAATGCGTTATTTTATGGGTATTTTGCTTCTTTATTTTCATACAAATTTACATTATTTTATTAATATTCTGTGGATTTATTTTGATACGCTTTTACATTATTCTATTTGTGTTTTGTACATATTTTTTTATACAAATTTACGTTATTGTAAGTGTATTTGTTTATGTATTTTCATTCAAATTTACATTATTTTATGTGTATTTTGTGTATGTATTTCAATACAAATTTACCTAATTTACGTGTATTTTGTATATTTATTTCCATACAAATTTAAAATATTTTTGTGTATTTTTGTATATAGTTTGATACAAATTTTGGTGATTTTATGAGTATTTTGTACATCTATTTTCATACAAACACACATTCTTTTATTTATATTTTGTTTATTTATTTTGACGCGAATTTACATTATTTAATGTGTATTTTGTATATATATTTTTATACGAATTTTCATCATTTTATGTGTATTTTGTATAGTTTTAAACAAATTTATATTATTTAATGTGTATTTTGTATATATATATTTATACAAATATACATTCTTTTATTGGTATTTTGTTTATTTATTTTGATACTAATTTACATTATTTCATGTGTATTTTGTATACATTTTTTATACGTATTTACTTGATTTTATGTGTATTTTGTATACATATTTTTATAGAAATCTACCTTATTTCATGTGTATTCGTATATATATTTTGAAACAAACTTACATTGTTTATATGTATTTTGCATATCTATTTTTGTGTATTCTGAATTTATTTTTGTTATACATAGAATAATGTAAAATCGTATCAAAATAGGTACACAGAATATCAATAAAATAATTTAAATTTGTATGAAAATAAAGATGCAAAATACCCATAAGATAAAGCATATTTTTTTAAAAAAATACATACACAAAAATACACATAGAATAATTAAATTTGTTTTAAAATTAATATAGAAAATGCACACATACAATAAGGTAAATTTGAATTGAAAAAAAAAAACGCAAAATACAAATAAAACTGTAAATTTGTTTCAAAATATATATACGAATACACATAAAATAATGTAGATTTCTATAGAAATATATATACAAAATACACATGAAATTATTTAAATACGTATAAAAATATATATATAAAATACATATTAAGAAATATAAATTCGTGACAAAATAAATAAACAAAATATCATGAAAAGAATGTGTATTTGTATGAAAATAAATAATAGATAATAAATTTGTATGTAATATATATGCAAGATACACATTAAATAATGTAAATATGTATAAAAAAAATATATATACAAAAAACAAATAGAATAATGTAAAATCGTATCAAAATATATACACCGAATATTAATAAAATAATGTAAGTTTGTATGAAAATAAAGATGCAAAATTCCCATCAAATAGCGCATTTCTTATAAAAGTATATATACCAAAATACACATAAAATATTTAAATTTGTATTGAAATAAATATACAAAATGCACATACATTAAGGTAAACTTCTATTGAAAGAGATATGCAAAAATACATATAAAACAATGTAAATTTGTTTCAAAATATATATACGAATACACATAAAATAATGTAGATTTCTATAAAAATATATATACAAAATACACATAAAATTAAGTAAATACGTATAAAAAAATGTAAACAAAATACACATAAAATAATGTAAACTCGAAACAAAATAAATAAACAAAATACCAATAAAAGAATGTGTATTTGTATAAATATAAATGTACAAAATACACATGCAAAATAAACATAAAATAATGTAAATTTGTAATGAAATATATTTACAAAATACACATAAAATAATGTAAATTTATATGAAAATATATATACAAATACACATAAAATACCATGAATTTGTATAAAATTATATATTCAAATTAAATATTAAATAATGTAAATGCGTATAAAAATATATATACAAAGAACATATAAAATAATGTAAATTCGTGTCAATATAAATCAACAAAATACCAATAAAATAATATATATTTGAATGAAAATAGAGTTACAAAATACACATAACATAACTAAAATTTGTATTGAAATATATATAAAAATACATAAAAATAATTTGAGTTTGTATGAAAATAGATATTCAAAATACATATAAAACTAGGTAAATTTCTTTTGAAATATATATACAAAATACCCATAAAATATTGTAAATTTGTGTCAAAATATATAAACAAATACACATAAAATAACTTAAAATAACGTAAATATGTATCAAATATATATACAAAAAACACATTAAATAATGTAAATATGTATAAAAAATATATATACAAAACATAAATAAAATAATGTAAAATCGTATCAAAATAAATACAGAAAATATTAATAAAATAATGTAAATTTGTATGAAAATTAAGATGCAAAATACCCATAAAATAACGCAATTTTTATAAAAATATAAACGAAAAAACATAAAATATTTGATTTTGTATTAAAATAAATAGATATACATTCTTTTATTGGTATTTTGTTTATTTATTTTGTTTCGAATTTACATTATTATATGTGTATTTTGTTTACATTTTTTTATACGTATTTACTTAATTTTATGTGTATTTTGTATATATATTTTTATAGAAATCTTCGTTATTTTATGTGTATTCGTATATATATTTTGAAACAAATTTACATTGTTTTATATGTATTTTTGCATATTTCTTTCAATAGAAGTTTACCTTATTGTATGTGCATTTTGTATATTTATTTCAATACAAATTTAAATATTTAATGTGTATTTTGGTATATATATTTTTATAAGAAATGCGCTATTTGATGGGAATTTTGCATCTTTATTTTCATACAAATTTACATTATTTTATTAATATTCGGTGTATTTATTTTCATACGATTTTACATTATTCTATTTGTTTTTTGTATATATTTTTTTATACATATTTACATTATTTAAATGTATCTTGCATATATATTACATACAAATTTATTATCTATTATTTATTTTCATACAAATACACATTCTTTTCATGATATTTTGTTTATTTATTTTGTCACGAATTTACATTACTTAATATGTATTTTATATATATATTTTTATACGTATTTACAGAATTTCATGTGTATTTTGTATATATATTTCTATAGAAATCTACGTTATTTTATGTGTATTCGTATATATATTTTGAAACAAATTTACACCGTTTCATTTGTATTTTGCGTTTTTTTTTCAATACAAATTTACCTTATTGTAAGTGTGCATTTTGTATATTAATTTTAATACAAATTTAATTATTCTATGTGTATTTTTGTATATGTATTTAAAAAAAAATGCTTTATATTATGGGTATTTTGCATCTTTATTTTCATACAAATTTGAATTATTTTATTGATATTCTGTGTACTTATTTTGATACGATTTTACATTATTCTATGTATAACAAAAATAAATACATACACAAAAATAGATATGCCAATACATATAAACAATGTAAATTTGTTTCAAAATATATATACGAATACACATGAAATAAGGTAGATTTCTATAAAAATATTTATACAAAATACACATAAAATAATGTAAATTAGTGTCAAAATAAATAAACAAAATACCAATAAAAGAATGTGTATTTGTATAAATATATATATACAAAATACACATTAAATAATATAAATTTGTTTAAAACTATACAAAATACACATGAAATGATGTAAATACGTATAAAAATATACATTCAAAATACACATTAAATAATGTAAATTCGCGTCAGAATAAATAAACAATATATCAATAAAAGAATGTGTATTTGTATGAAAATAGATATACAAAATACACATAAAATAACCTAAATTTGTATCAAACTATATACAAAAATACACAAAAATATTTTAAATTTGTATGAAAATAAATATACAAAATACACATAAAATTAGGTAAATTTGTATTGAAATACATACACAAAATACACATAAAATAATGTAAATTTGAATGAAAATATATAAACAAATACACTTAAAATAACGTAAATTTGTATAAAAAAATATGTACAAAACACAAATAGAATAATGAAAAATCGTATCAAAATAAATACACAGAATATTAATAAAATAATGTAAATTTGTATGAAAATAAAGAAGCAAAATACCCATCAAATAACGCATATTTTATTTATAAAATATATATACCAAAATACACATCAAAAATTAAATTTGTATTAAAATAAATATACAAAAACACATACAATAAGGTAAATTTGTATTGAAATAGATATGCAAAATACATATAAAACAATGTAAATTTGTTTCAAAATATATATACGAATACACATAAAATAACGTAGATTTCTATAAAAATATATATACAAAATACACATAAAATGAAGTAAATACGTATAAAAAATGTATACAAATACACCTAAAATAATGTAAATTGTATCAAAATAAATAAACAAAATACCAATAAAAGAATGTGTATTTGTATGAATATAAATATACAAAATACACATAAAATAACGTAAATTTATATAAAACTATATACAAAAATACACAGAAGTAATTAAATTTGTATGAAAATATATACAAAATACACACGAAATAAGCTAAATTTGAATTGAAATATATATACAAAATACATGAAATAAAGTAAATTTGTATCAAAATATTTATACAAATACACATATAATAACGCAAATTTGTATGAAAATATATAAACAAAATACACATTAAATAATGTAAATACGTATAAAAATATGTACAAATACATATAATCATGTAATTCGTATCAAAATAAATAAACAAAATACCAATAAAATATTATAAATTTGTATGAGTAAACGTGTATGTTGCATATTTTTTCAATACAAATTTACCTTATTATATACGCATTTTGTATATTAATTTTCATACAAATTTAATTATTCGATGTGTATTTTTGTATCTGTATTTTTATAAACATATGCTTTATTTTTTGGGTATTTTGCATCTTTATTTTCATACAAATTTACATTATTTTATTGATATTTTGCTCATTCATTTTGATACGAATTGACATTATTCTATGTGTATATTGTATATATTTTTCATACAAATTTACGTTATTTTATGTTTTAAAATATGTACAAAATACTCATATAATCATGTAATTCGTATCAAAATAAATAAACAAAATACCAATAAAATAATATAAATTTGTATGAGTAAACGTGTATGTTGCATATTTTTTCAATACAAACTTACGTTATTATATACGCATTTTGTGTATTAATTTTAATACAAATTTAATTATTTGATGTGTATTTTTGTGTCTGTATTTTTATAAACATATGCTTTATTTTTTGGGTATTTTGCATCTTTATTTTCATACAAATTTACATTATTTTATTGATATTCTGCTCATTCATTTTAAAACGAATTGACATTATTCTATGTGTATTTTGTATATATTTTTCATACAAATTTACGTTATTTTATGTGTATTTGTTTATATATTTTGACACAAATTTACAATATTTTATGGGTATTTTGTATATACATTTCAAAAGAAATTTACCTAGTTTTATGTGTATTTTGTATATCTATTTTCATACAAACTCAAATTATTTCTATGTATTTTTGTATATATTTTAATACAAATTTTAGTTATGTTATGTGTATTTTGTAAATTTATTTTCATTCAAATATATATCATTTTATTGGTGTTTTGTTGATTTATATTGATACGAATTTACATTATTTTATATGTACTTCGTATATATATTTTTATACGCTTTTACATTATTTAATATTTATTTTGAATATATATTTTTATACAAATTCATGGTATTTTATGTGTATTTGTATATATATTTTTATATAAATTTATATTATTTTATGTGTATTTTGTACATATATTTTTTTACAAATCTACCTTATTTTATGTTTATTTTGTATGTGTATTTTGTATATTTATATTTATCCAAATACACATTCTTTTATTGGTATTTTGTTTATTTATTTTAATTCGAATTTACATTATTTTATGTGTATTTTGTATATATTTTTTTATACGTATTTACTTAATTTTATGTGTATTTTGTATATATATTTTTATAGAAATCTACGTTTTTTATTTGTATTCGTATATATATTTTGAAACAAATTTACATTGTTTTATATGTATTTTTGCATATCTCTTTCAATACAAATTTACCTTATTGTATGTGCATTTTGTATATTTATTTCAATGCAAATTTAAATATTTTATGTGTATTTTGGTATATATATTTTTATAGGATTACGAAAATTTGAATAAAAATATATACAAAAAAACAAAAAAATAAATTTCAATTTGTATGAAATAGATATACAAAATACACATATAATTAGTTAAATTTGTATTTAAATACATGTACAAAATACACATAAAATAATGTAAATTTGTATGAAATGAAAACAAATTCACATAAAATTCGCGTCAAAATAAATAAACAAAATATCAATAAAAGAATGTGTATTTGTATGAAAATAGATATACAAAATACACATAAAATAACCTAAATTTGTATCAAATTATATAAAAAAATACACAAACATATTTTAAATTTGTATGAAAATAAATATACAAAACACACATAAAATCATGTAAATTTGTATTGAAATACATACACAAAATACACATAAAATAATGTAAATTTGAATGAAAATACATAAACAAATACACTTAAAATAACGTAAATTTGTATAAAAAAATATGTACAAAACACAAATAGAATAATGTAAAATCGTATCAAAATAAATACACAGAATATTAATAAAATAATGTAAATTTGTATGAAAATAAAGAAGCAAAATACCCATAAAATAACGCATTTTTTTTATTTATAAAAATATATATACCAAAATACACACCAAAAAATTAAATTTGTATTAAATTAAATATACAAAAAACACATACAATAAGGTAAATTTGTATTGAAATAGATATGCTAAAATTCATATAAAACAATGTAAATTTGTTTCAAAATATATATACGAATACACATATAGTAACGTAGATTTCTATAAAAATATATATACAAAATACACATAAAATGAAGTAAATACGTATAAAAAAATGTATACAAAATACACATAAAATAATGTAAATTCGTATCAAAATAAATAAACAAAATAGCAATAAAAGAATGTGTAGTTGTGTAAATATAAATATACAAAATACACAGAAAATAACGTAAATTTATATAAAACTATATACAAAAATACACAGAAGTAATTAAATTTGTATGAAAATATATACAATATACACACAAAATAAGCTAAATTTGAGTTGAAATATATATACAAAATACATGAAATAAAGTAAATTTGTATCAAAATATTTATACAAATACACATATAATAACGTAAATTTGTATGAAAATATATAAACAAAATACACATTAAATAATGTAAATACGTATAAAAAAATATGTACAAAATACACATAATCATGTAATTCGTATCAAAATAAATAAACAAAATACCAATAAAATAATATAAATTTGTATGAGTAAACGTGTATGTTGCATATTTTTTCAATACAAATTTATCTTATTATATACGCATTTTGTATATTAATTTTAATATATGTGTATTTGAATATATATTTTGATACAAATTTACATTATTTTATGTATTTTCTATATATATTTCAATTCAAATTTAGCTTATTTTATGTGTCTTTTGTATATCTCTTTTCATACAAATTTAAGTATTTTTGTTTATTTTTGTATATAGTTTTATACAATTTTACGTTATTTTATGTGTATTTTGTATATTTATATTTATACAAGTAAACATTCTTTTTTTGGCATTTAGTTTATTTATTTTGATACGAGTTTACATTATTTTATGTGTATTTTGTATACATTTTCTTATACGTATTTACTTCATTTTATGTGTATTTTGTAAATATATTTTTATAGAAATCTACGTTATTTTATGTGTATTCGTATATATATTTTGAAACAAATTTACATTGTTTTATGTGTATTTTGCATATCTATTTCAATACAAATTTACCTTATTGTATGTGCATTTTGTATATTTATTGTAATACAAATTTTAATATTTTATGTGTATTTTGGTATATATATTTTCATAAAAAATGCGTTGTTTTATGGGTATTTTGCGTCTTTATTTTCATACAAATTTACATTATTTTATTAATATTCTGTGTATTTATTTTGATACTATTTTACATTATTCTCTTTGTGTTTTGTATATACTTTTTTATACATATTTACATTATTAATGTGTATTTTCTATAGATATTTCATACAAATTTACGTTATTTTAAGTGTATTTGTTTATATATTTTCATTCAAATTTACATTATTTTATGTGTATTTTGTATATGTATTTCTATAGAAATTTAACTAGTTTTATGTGTATTTTGTATATATATTTTTATACAAATTTAAATTATTTTTGTGTATTTTTTTAATAGAGTTTTATACAAATTTACAATATTTTATGTGTATTTTGTATATCTATTTTCATACAAATACACATTCTTTTATTGATATTTTGTTTATTTATTTTGATGCGAATTTATGTTATTTAATGTGTATTGTATATATATATATATTTTTGTACGTATTTACGTCATTTCATGTGTTTTTTTTTATATATATTTCTATAGAAATATACGTTATTTTATGTGTATTCGTATATATATTTTGAAAGAAATATACATTGTTTTATGTGCATTTTGTATATTTTTTAAATACAAATTACCCTTCTTGTACGTGCATTTTGTATATTAATTTTAATACAAATTTAATTATTCTATGTGTATTCTTCTATATGTATTTTTAAAAAAATATGCTTTATTTTATGGGTATTTTGCATCTTTATTTTCATACAAAATTCCATTATTTTATTGATATTCTGTGTATTTATTTTGATACGATTTTACATTATTTTATGTATATTTTGTATATCTATTTTATACAAATGTACGTTATTTTATGTGAATTTGTTTTCATTTCATACAAATTTACATTATTTTATGTGTATTTTGTACATGTATTTAAATACAAATTCAACTAATTATATGTGTATTTTGTATATCTATTTTCATATAAATTGAAATTTATTTTTTTGTTTTTTTGTATATATTTTTATTCAAATTTTAGTAATTTTATGTGTATTTTGTATATTTATTTTCCTACAAATATACGTTCTTTCATCGGAATTTTGTTTATTTATTTTGATACGAATTTTCATTTTTTTAGGTGTATTTGATATATATATTTTTATACTTATTTACATAATTTTATATGTATTTTGAATATATATTTTCATAGAAATTTACTCTATATGTATATACAAAAACAAACAATAATTTAAATTTGTATGAAAATAAATATACAAAATACATAAAATTAGGTAAATTTGTATTGAAATACATATACAAAATACACTTAAAATAATGTAAATTTGAATGAGATTATATAAACAAATACACTTAAATGACGTTAATTTGTATAAAATATATATAAAAAATACATTAAATAATGAAAATATGTATAAAAAATATATACAAAACACAAATAGTATAATATAAAATCGTATCAAAATATACACAGAATATTAATAAAATAATGTACATTTGTATGAAAACTAAGATGCAAAATACCTATAAAATAACGCATTTTTTATAAAATTATATATACCAAAATACACATAAAATATTTGAATTTGTATTAAAATAAATATACAAAATGCACATACAATAAGGTAAATTCGTATTGAAATAGATATGCAAAAAACATAAAACAATGTAAATTTGTTTCAAAATATATATACGAATACACATAAAATTTCTATAAATATATATATATACAAAATACTAATAAAATTAAGTAAATACGAATCAAAAATGTATACAAAATACACATAAAATAATGTAAATTCGTATAAATAGAAATAAACAAAATACCAATAAGAGAATGTGTATTTGTATAAATATAAATATACAAAATGCACATAAAATAACGTAAATTTGTATAAAACTATATACAAAAATACACAGAAGTAATTAAATTTGCATGAAAATAGATATACAAAATACACACAAAATATGCTAAATTTGAATTGAAATATTTACAAAATACATAAAATAAAGTAAATTTGTTTCAAAATATTTTTAACAAATACACATATAATAACGTAAATTTGTAAAAAAATATAAACAAAATACATTAAGTAATGTAAATACGTATAAAAAATATTTACAAAATACACCAATAATCAAGTCATTCGTATCAAAATAGATAAACAAAAAACTAATTAAATAATGTAAATTTGTATGAGAAAACATATACAAAATACACATAAAATAACGTTTTAAGTTTCTATAAAAATATATGTACAAAAATGCACATCAAATTAGTTTGCATAAAAAAATATATACAAAACACATATTAGATAATGTAAATGAGTATAAAAATATGTATACAAAATACCTATGAAATAATCTAAACTCGTATCGAGTTAAATTAAGAAAATAACAATAAAATAATGTAATTTTGGATGAAAATATATATAGAAAACACACATAAAATAACCTAAATACAAATACAAATATACACATTAAATAATTTAAAATTGAATGAAATAAATATACAAAATAAACATAAAATAAGGTAAATATGAAATAAAATATATGTAAGAATACACATAAAATAATATAAATTTGTATGAAAATATACATACAAATACACATAAAATAACATGAATTTGTATAAAATGTTTCAAAATATATACGAATACACACAATAAAATAACGTAAATTTTATGAAAATGTATATAAAAATACACATAAAATAGTTTAAATACGTAGAAAAATATATATAAAAATACACATAAAATAATGTAAATTCGTAAAAATTAAATACACAAAATTCAATAAAAGAATGTATATTTGTAGGAAATATATATACAAAAACAAATAAAATAACTAGAATTTGTATAAAATATACAAAAATACACAAAATAATTTAAATTTGTTTGAAAATAGATATGCAAAATACACATAAAGTTAGGCAAATTTGTATTGAAATACATATACAAAACTCACATAAAATAATGTAAATTTGTATAAAAATATATAAACAAATACATATAAAATCACGTAAATTTGGATAAAATATATATGTACAAAATATACATTAAATATTTTAAATATGTATAAAAATATATTATATTATATATATTTTATTGATATTTGCGTTATTTATGTGTATTTTGTATATGTTTTCATAGAAATTTACATTATTTTATTGATATTTTGTCTATTTATTTTGATACGAATTACATGATTATTTGTGTATTTTTACATTTTTTATACGTATTTACATTATTTAATGTGTATTTTGTTTATATATTTATAGAAATTTACGTTATTATATGTGTATTTGTATAGGTATTTTGATACAAATTTACATTATTTTATGTATTTTGTATATATATTTCAATTCAAATTTAGCTTATTTTATGTGTATTTTGTATATCTATTTATTTTAATACAAAACCAAATATTTTGTTTTTTCGTATATATATTTTTATAAAAAATGCGTTATTTTATGGGTATTTGCATCTTAATTTTCATACAAATTTACATTCTTTTATTAATATTTTCTGTATTTATTTTGATACGATTTTACATTATTTTATTTGTGTTTTGTATATATTTTTTTATACATCTTTATATTATTTAATGTGTTTTTTTGTGTATATATTTGATACAAATTTACGTCATTTTAAGTCTATATGTTTATATATTTTCATTCAAATATACATTATTTTATGTGTATTTTGTATATGTATTTCAATACAAATTTACTTAATTTTATATGTTTTTGTATATTTATTTTCATACAAGTTTAAATTATTTTTGTGTATTTTTCTTTATAGTTTTATACAAATTTAGGTTATTTTATGTGTATTTTGTATATCTATTTTCATACAAATACACATTCTTTTCATGATATTTTGTTTATTTATTTTGACACGAATTAACATTATTTAATGTGTATTTTGTATATATATTTATATACGTATTTACATTATTTCAATTGTATTTTGTATATATATTTCTATAGAAATCTGCGTTATTTTATGTGTATTCGAATATATATTTTGAAACAAATTTACATTGTTTTATGTGTATTTTGCATATTTTTTCAATACAAATTTACCTTATTGTATGTGCATTTTGTATATTAATTTTAATACAAATTTTATTAATCTATGTGTATTTTTGTATATGTATTTTCATAAAAATATGTAATTAGTTAAATTTGTATTTAAATACATGTACAAAATACACATAAAAAAATGTGAATTTGTATGAAATGAAAACAAATTCACATAAATAACTACATTTTATAAAATAGATATACAAAATAATTTTATGTGTATTTTGTATATTTATTTTCATACAAATTTAAATTATTTTTGTGTATTTTTCTTTATAGTTTTATACAAATTTAGGTTATTTTATGTGTATTTTGTATATCTATTTTCATACAAATACACATTCTTTTCATGATATATTGTTTATTTATTTTGACACGAATTAACATTATTTAATGTGTATTTTGTATATATATTTATATTCGTATTTACATTATTTCAATTGTATTTTGTATATATATTTCTATAGAAATCTGCGTTATTTTATGTGTATTCGAATATATATTTTGAAACAAATTTACATTGTTTTATGTGTATTTTGCATATTTTTTCAATACAAATTTACCTTATTGTATGTGCATTTTGTATATTAATTTTAATACAAATTTTATTAATCTATGTGTATTTTTGTATATGTATTTTCATAAAAATATGTAATTAGTTAAATTTGTATTTAAATACATGTACAAAATACACATATAATAATGTGAATTTGTATGAAATGAAAACAAATTCACATAAAATAACGTACATTTGCATAAAATAGATATACAAAATAATTTTATGTGCATTTTGTATATTAATTTTAATACAAATTTTATTAATCTATGTGTATTTTTGTATATGTATTTTCATAAAAATATGTAATTAGTTAAATTTGTATTTAAATACATGTACAAAATACACATATAATAATGTGAATTTGTATGAAATGAAAACAAATTCACATAAAATAACGTACATTTGCATAAAATAGATATACAAAATAATTTTATGAGTATTTTGTATATCTATTTTCATACAAATACACATTCTTTTATTGATATTTTGTTTATTTATTTTGACGAGAATTTAAATTATTTAATGTGTATTTTGTATATATATTTTTATACGTATTTACATCATTTCATGTGTATTTTGTATATATCTTTCTATAGAAATCTACGTTATATTATGTGTATTCGTATATATATTTTTAAACAAATTTACACTTTTATGTGTATTTTCCATATTTTTTCAATACAAATTTACCTTATTGTATATGCATTTTGTATATTAATTTTAATACAAATTTAATTATTCTGTGTGTATTTTTGTATATGTATTTTTATAAAAATATGCTTCATTTTATGGGTATTTTGCATCTTTATTTTCATACAAATTTACGTTATTTTATTGATATTCTGCTCATTCATTTTGATACGATTTGACATTATTCTATGTGTATTTTGTATATATTTTTCAAACAAATTTACGTTATTTTATGTGTATTTGTTTATATATTCTGACACAAATTTACAATATTTTATGGGTATTTTGTATATATATTTCAAAAGAAATTTACCTAGTTTTATGTGTATTTTGAATATCTATTTTCATACAAACTCAAATTATTTTTATGTATTTTTGTATATATTTCAATACAAATTTTAGTTATGTTATGAGTATTTTGTAAATCTATTTTCAATCAAATATATATTATTTTATTGGTATTTTGTTGATTTATATTGATACGAATTTACATTATTTTATATGTACTTTTTATATATATTTTTATACGCATTTACATTATTTAATATTTATTTTGAATATATAATTTTATAAAAATTCATGGTATTTTATGTGTATTTGTATATATATTTTCATATAAATTTACATTGTTTTATGTGTGTTTTGTACATATATTTCATTACAAATTTACCTTATTTTATGTTTATTTTGTATGTGTATTTTGTACATTTATATTTATACAAATACACATTCTTTTATTGGTATTTTGTTTATTTATTTTGTTTCGAGTTTATATTATTTTATGTGTATTTTGTTTACATTTTTTTATACGTATTTACCTAATTTTATGTGTATTTTGTATATATATTTTTATGGAAATCTACGTTATTTTATGTGTATTCGTATATATATTTTGAAACAAATCTACTTTGTTTTTTATGTATTTTTGCATATCTCTTTCAATAGAAGTTTACCTTATTGTATGTGTATTATTTCAATACAAATTTAAATATTTTATGTGTATTTTGGTATATATATTTTTATAAGAAATGCACTATTTGATGGGAATTTTGCATCTTTATTTTCATACAAATTTACATTTTTTTATTAATATTCGGTGTCTTTATTTTGATACGATCTTACATTATTCTATTTGTTTTTTGTATATATATTTTTTATACATATTTACATTATTTAATGTATATCTTGCATATATATTTCATAAAAATTTATTATCTATTATTTATTTTCATACAAATACACATTCTTTTCATGATATTTTGTTTATTTATTTTGACACGAATTTACATTACTTAATTTGTATTTTATATATATATATATATATTTTTATACGTATTTACATAATTTCATGTGTATTTTGTATATATATTTCTATAGAAATCTACGTTATTTTATGTGTATTCGTATATATATTTTGAAACAAATTTACTATGTTTTATTTGTATTTTGCGTTTTTTTTCAATACAAATTTACCTTATTGTATGTGTGCATTTTGTATAATAATTTTATTACAAATTTAATTATTCTATGTGTATTTTTGTATATGTATTTTAAAAAAAAAATATGCTTTATCTTATGGGTGTTTTGCATCTTTGTTTTCATACAAATTTAAATTATTTTATTGATATTCTGTGTACTTATTTTGATACGATTTTACATTATTCTATGTATAACAAAAATAAATACAGAATACACAAAAATAGATATGCAAAATACATATAAACAATGTAAATTTGTTTCAAAATATATATACGAATACACATGACATGGGTATTTTGAATATTAATTTTCATACAAATTTACATTATTTTATTAATATTTTCTGTATTTATTTTGATACGATTTTACATTATTTTATTTGTGTTTTGTATATATTTTTTTATACATATTTACATTATTTAATGTGTTTTTTGTATATATATTTGATACTAATTTACGTTATTTTAAGTCTATATGTTTATATATTTTCATTCAAATTTACATTATTTTATGTGTATTTTGTTTATGTATTTCAATACAAATTTACGTAATTTTATGTTTTTTGTATATTTATTTTCATACAAGTTTAAATTATTTTTGTTTATTTTTGTATATAGTTTTATACAAATTTAGGTTATTTTATGTGTATTTTGTATATCTATTTTCATACAAATACACATTCTTTTCATGATATTTTTTTATTTATTTTGATAAGAATTAACATTATTTAATGTGTATTTTGTATATATATTTTTATACGTATTTACATTATTTCAAGTGTATTTTGTATATATATTTCTATAGAAATCTACGTTATTTTATGTATATTCGTATTTATATTTTGACACAAATTTACATTGTTTTATGTGTATTTTGCATATTTTTTCAATACAAATTTACATTATTGTATGTGCATTTTGTATATTAATTTTAATACAAATTTGATTAATCTATGTGTATTTTTGTGTATGTATTTTTATAAAAATATGCTTTATTTTATTAGTATTTTGCATCTTTATTTTCATACAAATTTACATTATTTTATTGATATTCTGTGTATTTATTTGGTATGATTTTACATTATTCTATGTGTATTTTGTATATATATTTTATATAAAATGTATTTGTTTTCATTTCATACAAATCTACATTATTTTATGTGTTTTTTGTACATGTATTTAAATACAAATTTAACTAGTTATATATGTATTTTGTATATCTATTTTGTATGTAAATTTTCATAGAAATTTTCTCTATTTTATGAGTATTCGTATTTATATTTTGATACAAATTTACATTATTGATGTGTATTTTGCATATCTATTTCAATACAAATTTTCTTAATTGTACGTGCATTTTGTATATTTATTTTAATACAAATTTAATTATTCTATATGTATTTTTTTATATATATTTTTATGCAATTATGCGTTATTATATGGATATTTTGCAGCTTTATTTTCATACAAATTTACATTATTTTATTGATATTCTCTTTACTTATTTTGATACGATTTAACATTATTCTATGTGTATTTTATATATATTTTTTTTACATATTTACATTATTTAAGGTTTATTTTGTATATATATTTTATCCAAATTTACATTATTTTATGTGTATTTGTTTATATATTTTTATACAAATTTACATTATTTTATGTGTATTTTGTATATACATTTTCATAAAAAAATTATGTTATTTTATTGTGTGTATTCGTATATATTTTCATACAAATTTTATACAAATTCATGTTATTTAATGTGTATTTGCATATATATTTTCATACAAATTTATATTATTTTATGTGTATTTTTTCATATATTTCATTACAAATTTACCTTATTTTATGTTTATTTTGTATATTTATTTCATTCAATTTTAAAATATTTTATGTGTCTATTTGTATTTGTATTTAGGTTATTTTATGTGTATTTTGTATATATATTTTCATCCAAAATTACATTATTATATTGGTATTTTCTTAATTTAATTCGATACGAATTTAGATTATTTCATAGGTATTTTGTATACATATTTTTACACTCATTTACATTATCTAATGTGTGTTTTGTATATATATTTTTATGCAAATTTATTTTATGTTCATTTTTGTACATATATTTGCGTTATTTTATGTATATAGTTTTATAAAAATTAACGTTATTTTATGTGCATTTTGTTTATTTATATTTATACAAATACACATTCTTTGATTGCTATATTGTTTATTTATATTTATACGAATTTACATTATTTTATGTTTATTTTGTATTCATTTTTTTATACGTATTTACTTAATTTTATGTGTATTTTGTATATGTATTTTTATAGAAATCTACGTTATTTTATGTGTATTCGCATATATATTTTGAAACAAATTTACATTATAATATATGTATTTTGCATATCTATTTCAATACAAATTTACCTTATTGTATGTGCATTTTGTATATTTATTTTGATACACATTCAAATATTTTATGTGTATTTTGGTATCAATAATTTAAAAAAAAATGCGTTATTTTATAGGTATTTTGCATCTTAATTTTCATACAAATTTACATTATTTTATTAATTTTCTGTGTATATATTTTGATACGATTTTACATTATTCTATTTGTGTTTTGTATATAATTTTTTTTATACATATTTACATTATTTAATTTGTATTTTGTATATATTTTTCATACAAATTTACGTTATTATATGTGTATTTGTTTATATATTTTCTTTCAAATTTACATTATTTTATGTGTATTTTGTATATGTATTTCAATAGAAATTAACCTAATTTTATGTGTATTTTGTATATTTCTTTTCATACAAATTTAAATTATTTTTGTGTATTTTTGTATATAGTTTTATACAAATTTAGGTTATTTTATGTACGCATTTACATTATTTAATTTGTGTTTTGTATATATATTTTTATCCAAAGTTAATTTATTTTACGTTCATTTCTGGACATATATTTTTATAGAAATTAGCGTTATTTTATATGTATTTGTATATGTTTTCTCATACAAATTTACATTATTTTATTGCTATTTTGTTTATTTAGTTTGATGCGAATTACATGATTATATGTGTATTTTGTACATATTTTTTATACGTATTTACATTATTTAATGTGTATTTTGTTTATATATTTTTAAACAAATTTACGTTATTATATGTATTTTTATAAATATTTTCATACAAATTTACATTATTTTATGTATTTTGTATATACATTTCAATTCAAATTTAGCTTATTTTATCTGTATTTTGTATATCTATTTTCATACGAATTTAATTACTTCTGTGTATTTTTGTATATAGTTTTATACAAATTTACGTTATTTTATGTGTATTTTGTATATTTATATTTATACAAATACACATTCTTTTATTGGTATTTTGTTTATTTATTTTGATACGAATTTACATTATTTTATGTGTATTTTGTATACATTTTTTTATACGTATTTACTTCATTTTACGTGTATTTTGTATATATTTTTATACAAATCTACGTTATTTTAAGTGTATTCGTATATATATTTTGAAACAAATTTACATTGTTTTATATGTATTTTGCATATCTATTTCAATACAGATTTACCTTATTGTATGTGTATTTTGTATATTTATTTTAATACAAATAAATTTTTTGATGTGTATTTTTGTATATATATTTTATGGGTATTTTGCTTCTTTATTTTCATACAAATTTACATTATTTTATTAATATTCTGTGTATTTATTTTGATACGATTTTAAATTATTCTATTTGTGTTTTGTATATATTTTTTTATACAAATTTACGTTATTTTAAGTGTATTTGTTTATGTATTTTCATTCAAATTTACAGTATTTTATGTGTATTTTGTATATGTATTTCAATACAAATTTACCTAATTTTATGTGTATTTTGTATATTTATTTTCATACAAATTTAAATTATTTTTGTGTATTTTTGTATATAGTTTTATACAAATTTATGTTATCTTATGTGTATTTTGTATATTTATTTTCATACAAATACACATTCTTATATTGACATTTTGTTTATTTATTTTGACGCGAATTAACATTATTTAATGTGTATTTTGTCTATATATTTTTATACGTATTTACATCCTTTCATGTGTATTTTGTATATTTATAAAAAATGCGTTATTTTAATGGTATTTTACATCTTTATTTTCATACAAATTTACATTATTTTATTTACATTCTGTGTATTTACTTTAATACGATTTTACTTTATTCTATTTGTGTTTTGTATATATATTTTTTATACATATTTACATTATTTAATGAGTATTTTTTATATATATTTTATACAAATTTATGTTAATTTAAGTGTATTTGTTTATATATTTTCATTCAAATTTACATTATTTTATGTGTATTTTGTATATGTATTTCTTTACAAATTTACCTAATTTTATGTGTATTTTGAATATTTATTATCATACAAATTTAATTTATGTTTGTGTATTTTTATATATAGTTTTATACAAATTTACGTTATTTTATGTGTATTTTGAATATGTATTTTCATACAAATACACATTCTTTTATTGATATTTTAATTATTTATTTTGACACGAATTTACATTATTTAATGTGTATTTTGTAGATATATTTTTATACGTATTTACAACATTTCATGTGTATTTTGTATATATATTTCTATAGAAATCTACGTTATTTTATGTGTATTCGTATATATATTTTGAAACAAATCTACATTATTTTATATGTATTTTGTATATATATTTCATTATAAATTTGCCTTATTTTAAGTTTATTTTTATATCTATTTTCATTGAAATTCAAATCATTTTATGTGTATATGTTTATTTGTATTTACGTTATTTAATGTGTATTTTCTATATATATTTTCAATCAAAATTACATTATTTTATCGGTATTTTGTTCATTTATTTCGATACCAATTTAGATTATTTCATGTGTATTTTCTTTACATATACATATAGAGTAAATTTCTATGAAAATATATATTCAAAATACATATAAAATTATGTAAATAAGTATAAAAATATATATATCAAATACTTCATTTTATGTGTATTTTGTATATATTTTTATAGAAATCAACGTTATTTTATGTGTATTCGTATATATATTTTGAAACAAATTTACATTGTTTTATATGTATTTTGCATATCTATTTCAATACAAATTTACCTTACAGTATGTGCATTTTTTATATTTATTTTAATACAAATTTTATTATATATAAATATATATATATATATATATATATATATATATATATATATATATATATATATATATATATATATATATATATATATATATATATATAGATTTATATATATATTTATAAAAAAATGCGTTATTTTATGGCTATTTTGCATCTTTATTTTCATACAAATTCACATTATTTTATCAATATTCTGTGTATTTATTTTGATACGATTTTACATTATTCTATTTGTGTTTTGAATATATTTTTTTATACATATTTACATTATTTAATTAGTATTTTGTATATATATTTGATACAAATTTACGTTATTTTAAGTGTAAATGTTTATGTATTTTTATTCAAACTTCCATTATTTTATGTGTATTTTGTATATGTATTTCAATACAAATTTACCTAATTTTATGTGTATTTTGTATATTTATTTTCATACAAATTTAAATTATTTTTGTGTATTTTTGTATATAGTTTTATACAAACTTAGGTTATTTTATGAGTATTTTGTATATCTATTTTCATACAAATACACATTCTTTTATTGATATTTTGTTTTTTTATTTTGACGAGAATTTAAATTATTTAATGTGTATTTTGTATATATATTTTTATACGTATTTACATCATTTCATGAGTATTTTGTATATATATTTCTATAGAAATCTACGTTATATTATGTGTATTCGTATATAGATTTTTAAACAAATTTACAGTTTTATGTGTATTTTGCATATTTTTTCAATACAAATTTACCTTATTGTATATGCATTTTGTATATTAATTTTAATACAAATTTAATTATTCTATGTGTATTTTTGTATATGTATTTTTATAAAAATATGCTTTATTTTATGAGTATTTTGCATCTTTATTTTCATACAAATTTATGTTATTTTATTGATATTCTGCTCATTCATTTTGATACGATTTGACATTATTCTATGTGTATTTTGTAATTATTTTTCATACAAATTTACGTTATTTTATGTGTATTTGTTTATATATTTTGACACAAATTTACAATATTTTATGGGTATTTTGTATATATATTTCAAAAGAAATTTACCTAGTTTTATGTGTATTTTGAATATCTATTTTCATACAAACTCAAATTATTTATATGTATTTTTGTATATATTTCAATACAAATTTTAGTTATGTTATGTGTATTTTGTAAATCTATTTTCATTCAAATATATATTATTTTATTGGTATTTGTTGATTTATATTGATACGAATTTACATTATTTTATATGTACTTTTTATATATATTTTTATACGCATTTACATTATTTAATATTTATTTTGAATATATAATTTTATACAAATTCATGGTATTTTATGTGTATTTGTATATATATTTTCATATAAATTTACATTATTTTATGTGTATTTTGTACATATATTTCATTACAAATTTATCTTATTTTATGTTTATTTTGTATGTGTATTTTGTACATTTGTGTTTATACATGTTTACTCATACAAATTTATATTATTTTATTGTTATTTTGTTTATTTATTTTGACACGAATTACATGATTATATGTGTATTTTGTACACATTTTTTTATACGTATTTACATTATTTAAAGTGTATTTTGTTTAAATTTTTTCATACAAATTTACGTTATTATATGTGTATTTGTATAAATATTTTGATACCAATTTACTTTATTTCATGTATTTTGTATATATATTTCAATTCAAATTTAGCTTATTTTCTGTGATTTTTGTATATATTTTCATACAAATTTAATTACTTCTGTGTATTTTTGTATATAGTTTTATATAAATTTACGTTATTTTATGTGTATTTTGTATATATATATTTATACAAATACACATTCTTTTATTTATATTTTGTTTATTTATTTTGATATGAATTTACATTATTTTATGTGTATTTTGTATACATTTTTTATACTTATTTACTTAATTTTATGTGTATTTTGTATATATATTTTTATAGAAATCTACGTTATTTTAGGTGTATTCGTATACATATTTTGAAACAAATTTACATTGCTTTATATGTATTTTGCATACCTATTTCAATACAAATTTACCTTATTGTACATATAAAACAATGTAAATTTGTTTCAAAATATATGTACGAATACACATAAAATAACGTAGATTTCTATAAAAATATATATACAAAATGCACATAAAATTAAGTAAATACGTATAAAAAAATGTAAACAAAATACACATAAAATAATGTAAATTCGAAACAAAATAAATAAACAAAATACCAATAAAAGAATGTGTATTTGTATAAATATAAATGTACAAAATACACATACAAAATAAACATAAAATAATGTAAATTTGTAATGAAATATATGTACAAAATACACATAAAATAATGTAAATTTATATGAAAATATATATACAAATACACATAAAATACCATGAATTTGTATAAAATTATATACTCAAAATAAATATTAAATAATGTAAATGCGTATAAAAATATATATACAAAGTACATATAAAATAATGTAAATTCGTATCAATATAAATCAACAAAATACCAATAAAATAATATATATTTGAATGAAAATAGATTTACAAAATACACATAACCTAACTAAAATTTGTATTGAAATATATACAAAAATACATAAAAATAATTTGAGTTTGAATGAAAATAGATATTCAAAATACACATACAACTAGGTAAATTTCTTTGAAATATATATACAAAATACCCATAAAATATTGTAAATTTGTGTCAAAATATATAAACAAATACATACAAAATAACCTAAATTTGAATGAAAAATATATACAAAATACACATAGAATAATGTCAAATCGTATCAAAATGAATGAGCAGAATATCAATAAAATAACGTAAATTTGTATGAAAATAAAGATGCAAAATACCCATATAATAAAGCATATTTTTATAAAAATACTTATAGAAAAATACACATAGAATAATTCAATTTGTATTAAAATTAATATACAAAATGCATATACAATAAATTTAAATTTGATTATATTAAATGAAATAAATATACAAAATAAACATAAAATAAGGTAAATTTGTAATAAAATATATGTAAGAATACACATAAAATAATATAAATTTGTATGAAAATATATATACAAATACACATAAAGTAACATAAATTTGTATAAAATCTGTTTCAAAATATATACGAATACACACAATAAAATAACGTAAATTTTTATGAAAATGTATATATAAAATACATATAAAATAATTTAAATACGTAGAAAAATATATATACAAAATACACATAAAATAATGTAAATTCGTAAAAAATTAAATACACAAAATTCTAATAAAAGAATGTATATTTGTAGGAAAATATATATACAAAAATCAAATAAAATAACTAAAATTTGTATAAAAATATATACAAAAATACACAAAAATAATTTAAATTTGTTTGAAAATAGATATGCAAAATACACATAAAGTTAGGCAAATTTGTATTGAAATACATATACAAAACTAACATAAAATAATGTAAATTTGTATGAAAATATATAAACAAATACATATAACATAACGTAAATTTGGATAAAATATATATACAAAATATACATTAAATATTTTAAATATGTATAAAAATATATTACCTATATTATATATATTTTTATTGATATTTGCGTTATTTATGTGTATTTTGTATATGTTTTCTCATAGAAATTTACATTATTTTATTGGTATTTTGTCTATTTATTTTGATACGAATTATATGATTATTTGTGTATTTTGTACATTTTTTTTTATACGTATTTACATTATTTAATGTGTATTTTGTTTATATATTTTTATACAAATTTACGTTATTATATGTGTATTTGTATAAGTATTTTGATACAAATTTACATTATTTTATGTATTTTGTATATATATTTAAATTCAAATTTAGCTAATTTTATGAGTATTTTGTATCTATTTATTTTAAAACAAAATCAAATATTTTATGTTTTTTCGTATATATATTTTTATAAAAAATGCATTATTTTATGGGTATTTTGCATCTTAATTTTCATACAAATTTACATTATTTTATTAATATTTTCTGTATTTATTTTGATACGATTTTACATTATTTTATTTGTGTTTTGTATATATTTTTTTATACATATTTACATTATTTAATGTGTTTTTTGTATATATATTTGATACAAATTTACGTTATTTTAAGTCTATATGTTTATATATTTTCATTCAAATTTACATTATTTTATGTGTATTTTGTATATGTATTTTAATACAAATTTACCTAATTTTATATGTTTTTTGTATATTTATTTTCATACAAGTTTAAATTATTTTTGTGTATTTTTGTATATAGTTTTATACAAATTTAGGCTATTTTATGTGTATTTTGTATATCTATTTTCATACAAATACACATTCTTTTCATGATATTTTGTTTATTTATTTTGATAAGAATTAACATTATTTAATGTGTATTTTGTATATATATTTTTATACGTATTTACATTATTTCAAGTGTATTTTGTATATATATTTCTATAGAAATCTGCGTTATTTTATGTGTATTCGTATATATATTTTGAAACAAATTTACATTGTTTTATGTGTATTTTGCATATTTTTTTAATACAAATTTACCTTATTGTATGTGCATTTTGTATATTAATTTTAATACAAATTTGATTAATCTATGTGTATTTTTGTATATGTATTTTTATAAAAATATGCTTTATTTTAGTTTATTTTATGTATATTTTGTATATCTATTTTCATTCGTATCAAAATAAATAAACAAAATAGCAATCAAATAATGTAAATTTGTATGAGAAAACATATACAAATACACATAAATTAACGCAAATTTCTAAAAAAATATATGTACAAAAATGCACATAAAATAAAGTAGATTTGCATAAAAATATATATACAAAACACATTAAATAAAGTAAATGCGTACATAAAATAACCTAAATTTGTATAAAACTATATACAAAAATACACAAAAATATTTAAAATTTGTATGAAAAGAAATATACAAAATACACATAAAATTAGGTAAATTTGTATTGAAATACATATACAAAATACACATAGAATAATGTAAATTTGAATGAAAATATATAAACAAATACACTTAAAATAACGTAAATATGTATAAAATATATGCAAGATACAAATTAAATAATGTAAATGTGAATAAAAAAATATTTACAAAAAAGAAATAGAATAATGTAAAATCCTATCAATATAAATACATAGAATATCAATAAAATAATGTAAATTTGTATGAAAAGAAAGATGCAAAATTCCCATAAAATAGCGCATTTTTTATAAAAATATATATACCAAAATACACATAAAATATCTAAATTTGTATTGAAATAAATATACAAAATGCATATACAGTAAAGTAAATATGTATTGAAAGAGATATTCAAAAATACATATAAAACAAAGTTAATTTGTTTCAAAATATATATACGAATACACATAAAATAACGTAGATTTCTATAGAAATATATATACAAAATACACATGAAATTATGTAAATACGTATAAAAATATATATACAAAATACATATCTAGGTAAATTCGTGTCAAAATAAATAAACAAAATATCATGAAAAGAATGTGTATTTGTATGAAAATAAGTAATAGATAATAAATTTGTATGAAATATATATGCAAGATACACATTAAATAATGTAAATATGTACAAAAAATATATATACAAAAAACAAATAGAATAATGTGAAATCGTATCAAAATAAATACACCGAATATTAATAAAATAATGTAAATTTGTATGAAAATAAAGATGCAAAATTCCCATCAAATAGCGCATTTCTTATAAAATATATATACCAAAATACACATAAAATATTTAAATTTGTATTGACATAAATATACAAAATGCACAAACACTAACTTAAACTAGTCTTGACAGGGAGATGCAAAAATACAAATAAAACAATCTAAATTTGTTTCAAAATATATATATATATATATATATATATATATATATATATATATATATATATATATATATATATATATATATATATATATATATATATATATATATATATATATATATATTTTTTTTTTACAGCAAAGGAGACAGCTCAAGGGCACAAAAAGTAAACATTAATAAAAAAGCCTGCTACTGCTGCTCTAAAAAGAATCCAAAGAGGTGGCTGAAAGATAGGTCAGTTTCGGGAGGAGAGTGTCCTGATACCCTCCTCTTGAAAGAGTTCAAGTCGTAGGCAGGAGGAAATACAGATGAAGGAAGATTGTTCCAGAGTTTACCAGCGTGAGGGATGAAAGAGTGAAGATGCTGGTTAACTCCTGCATAAGGGGTTTGGCCAATATAGGGATGAGCACGAGTAGAAAGTCATGTGCAGCGGGGCCGCGGGAGGGGGGGAGGCATGCAGTTAGCAAGTTCAGAAGAGCAGTCAGCGTGGAAACAGCGATAGAAGATAGAAAGAGAGGCAACATTGCGGCGGAATTTAAGAGGTAGAAGACTATCAGTATGAGGAGGAGAGCTGATGAGACGAAGAGCCTTTGCTTCCACTCTGTCCAGAAGAGCTGTGTGAGTGGAGCCCCCCACATGAGAGATGCATACTCCATACGAGGGCGGACAAGGCCCCTGTATATGGACAGCAACTGTGCAGGGGAGAAGAACTGGCGGAGACGGTACAGAACGCCCAGCTTCGAGGAAGCTGATTTAGTAAGAGATGAGATATGAAGTTTCCAGTTGAGATTTTGAGTTAAGGATAGACCGAGGATATTTAGTGTTGAGGAAGGTGATAGCTGGGTGTTGTCAAAGAATAGGGGATAGTTGTTTTGAAGATTGTGTCGAGTGGATAGGTGGAGAAACTGTGTTTTTGAGGCGTTGAAGGACACCAGGTTCTTCTTGCCCCAATCGGAAATAATAGTAAGGTCTGAGGCTAAGCGTTCTGCAGCCTCCAGCCTTGAGTCGTTAAGTTCCTGAAGGGTGGGTCTTCTATTAAAAGAAGTTGAATAATGGAGAGTGGAATCATCGGCGTAGGAATGGATAGGACAGTTCGTTTTGGAAAGAAGATCATCAATGAACAACAGAAAAAGAGTGGGAGATAGGACAGAACCCTGTGGGCCACCACTGTTAATAGATTTAGGGGAAGAACAGTGACCGTCTACCACGGCAGAAATAGAACGGTCAGAAAGGAAACTGGAGATAAAGGTACAGAGAGAAGGATAGAAACCGTAGGAGGGTAGTTTGGAAAGCAAAGATTTGTGCCAGACCCTATCAAAAGCTTTTGATATGTCCAGCGCAATAGCAAAAGTTTCACCGAAACGGCTAAGAGAGGATGACCAAGAGTCAGTTAAGAAGGCTAGGAGATCACCAGTAGAACGCCCCTTGCGGAACCCATACTGGCGATCAGATAGAAGGTCAGAAGTGGAAAGGTGCTTTTGAATCTTCCGGTTAAGGATTGATTCAAAAGCTTTAGATAGACAAGAAAGTAAAGCAATAGGACGGTAGTTTGAGGGATTGGAGCGGTCACCCTTCTTAGGTACAGGCTGTATGAAGGCATCCTTCCAGCAAGAAGGAAAGGTAGATGTTGACAGGCAGAGGCGAAAGAGTTTGACCAGGCAGGGTGACAGCACGGAGGCACAGTTTTTAACCCGTACGATCCGATTAGAGGTATATGGGCACCCCCCCGTGATCCGGCTAAATCACGAAAAAATCGAGTGTTACAAAATTGAATGGAAACATTTTTATCATCAATATACTTATTATGCGCATATACTGGTAAAATATTTTGGCAATACTCAATTTAGTTTCGCCGCAACAGAGCCTTGAAGTTGGAGTGCGGCGTGATTTGGCAACCTCCGCTCCGTCCCGGGCGAAGGAGGGAGGGTGGGGGAAGCTGGGGCCTCCAGCGGAACGCAATAATGCGACTCCCGCTTCTCAGAGACGATGTTCTGCTGTTAGACTGTCTGTATATGTTGTGTGTATTTGTACATGATAAGAATTTTCAGTATGTGATGAATTTTACCACACAAAATGAAGTGCATGACTGTACTCCACAAGCGACCTTGGCAAAGTGAGCGTGGTGGGTGTAATTGAAATTTTTCCCACCAGAGGCGTAGTGGGAGGGTAGGAGTACCAGTGTAAGCATTTTGACAGCGTTACCAATTAAAGCGCATTTGTGGTGCACTGCTAAAGATCCTGTCACCCGGGTGGCGTATCGGACTTGTGTACCAATTCCACCCGGGTGGCGTATCGGATTTTACGGGTTAAGGACAATAGGAGGCACTCCATCAGGTCCATAAGCCTTCTGAGGATTGAGGCCAGAGAGGGCATAGAAAACATAATTTTGAAGAATCTTTATAACAGGCATAAAGGAGTCAGAGGGGGGATGAGTAGGAGGAATATGCCCAGAATCGTCCAGAGTGGAGTTTTTAGAAAAAAGTTTGAGAGAAGAGTTCAGCCTTAGAGATAGATGAGACGGCAGTGTTGCCGTCAGGACTGAGGAGTGGAGGGAAAGATGAAGAAGTGAAGTTGGAGGAGATGTTTTTGGCTAGATGCCAGAAGTCACGGGAAGAGTTAGAGAAAGCAAGGTTTTGACATTTTCTATTAATGAAAGAATTTTTGGTTAGTTGGAGAATAGATTTGGCACGATTTCGGGCAGAAATGTAAAGTTCATAATTAGCATTAGTTTGAAGGCTCTGGTATCTTTTGTGAGCTACCTCTCTATCATTGACAGCACGAGAACAAGCGTGATTAAACCAAGGCTTTTTAGCGTGAGGAGAAAGAACGAGGAATGTATGCCTCCATTCCAGAGACAATCACTTCTGTGATGCGCTGAGCACACACAGAGGGTCTCTATCCTGAAGCAATAATCATTCCACGGAATGGAAAAGTACATCCTCAGGTCGTCCCACAGAGCTGAAGCAAAATGCCAGAAGCGTCGCCTCTTCGGTGGGTCGAGAGGGTGTACAGGAGCGATAGGACAGGATGCAGAAATAAGATTGTGATCGGAGGAGCCCAACGGAGAGAACAGTTTGACAGAGTAAGTAGAAGGGTTTGAGGTAAAGAAGAGGTCTAGAATGTTGGGCCGATCTCCAAGACGGTCAGGAATACGTGTAGGGTGCTGGACCAACTGCTCTAGGTCGTTGAGGATAGCAAAGTTGTAGGCTTGTTCACCAGGATGGTCAGTGAAAGAGGATGAAAGCCAAAGCTGGTAGGAACATTGAAATCTCCTAGGATGGAGATTTCAGCGAAGGGAGAGTGGGTCAAGATGTGCTCCACTTTAGAATTCAAATAGTCAAAGAATTTTACATAGTTGGTAGAGTTAGGAGAGATAAACAGCACAGATGTATTTAGTAATAGAATGACAGTGAAGTCTTAACCAGATGGTGGAAAATTCAGAAGAGTCAAGGTCGCACGAGAGCAAGTGATGTCGAATACACATAAAATAACGTAGATTTCTATAAAAATATATATAAATACACATAAATTTAGTAAATACGTATAAAATAGATATACAAATATACATAGAATAATGTAAAAAAAAAAAAAAAAAAAAAAGAATATAAATAAAATAATGTAAATTTGAAATAAATAAAAAATGCAAAATACCCATAAATAAAGCATATTTTTATAAAAATATACAAAAATACACATAGTATAATAAATTTGTATTAAAATTAATATACAGAATGCATATACATTTACATTTGTATTGAAAAAATATGCAAAATACACATAAAACAGTGTAAATTTATTTCAAAATCTATATACGAATACTCATAAATCAACGTAGATTTCTATAGAAATATATATACAAAATACATCAAATGATGTAAAACACGTATAAAATATATATATAAAATACACATTAAATAATGTAATTTCGCGTCAAAATAAACAAACAAAATATCAATAAAGAAGGTGTATATGAAAATAGATATAATATACACATAAAATCACCTAAATTTGTAAAAAATATATACAAAAATACACAAAAAAATTTTTTATTTGTATGAAAATAAATATACAAAATACACATAAAATTAGGTAAATTTGTATTGAAATACATTTACAAAATACACATAAAATAATGTAAATTTGAATGAAAATATATAAACAAATACACTTAAAATAACGTAAATTTGTATAAAATATATATAAAAAATACACATTAAATAATGTAAATATGTATAAAAAAAATTTATACAAAACACAAATAGAATAATGTAAAATCGTATCAAAATAAATACACAGAGTATTAATAAAATAATGTAAATTTGTAAGAAAATAAAGATGCAAAATACCCATAAAATAACGCATTTTTTTAAAAAATATTTATACCAAGACACACATAAAATATTTGAATATGTATTAAAATGAATATACAAAATGCACAACAATAAGGCAAATTTGTATTGAAATAGATATGCAAAATACATATAAAACCATGTAAATTTTTTTCAAAATATATATACGAATACACATAAAATAACGTAGATTTCTATGAAAATAAATATACAAAATACATAAATGAAGTAAATACGTATAAAAAAGATATACAATACATAAATAATGTAAACTCGTATCAAAAAAAATAAACAAAATACTAATAAAAGAATGTGTATTGTATAAATATAAATATACAAAATTCAAATAAAATAACGTAAATTTATATAAAACTATACGCAAAAATACACAAAAGTAATTAAATTTGTGTGAAAATAAATATACAAAATACATGTGTATTTTGTATATTTATTTTCATACAAATTGAAATTATTTTTGTTTATTTTTTTATATATTTTCAAACAAATTTTCGTTATATTATATGTATTTTGTATATTTATTTTTTCTCCAAATATACTTTCTTTTATCTGAATTTTGTTTATTGAATTTGAAACGAATTTACCTTATTTTGTATATCTATTTTCATCCAAATTAAAATACTTCTGTGTATTTTTGTAATGCACAGAAATACAATTAAAATAACGTAAATTTGTATAAAATATATATGCAAGATACACATTAAATAATGTAAATGTGTATAAAAAATATATATACAAAATACATATCAAATAATGTAAATTCGTGTCAAAATAAATAAACAAAATATCATGAAAAGAATGTGTATTTGTATGAAAATAGATAATAGATAATAAATTTGTATAAAATATATATGCAAGATAAACATTAAATAATGTAAATATATATAAAAAAGTATATACAAAAAACAAATAGAATAACGTAACATCGCATCAAAATAAATACACCGAATATTAATAAAATAATGTAAATTTGTATGAAAATAAAGATGCAAAATTCTATAAGATAGCGCATTTTTAAAAAATATATATACCAAAATACACATAAAATATTTAAATTTGCATTGAAATAAATATACAAAATGCACATACAATAAGGTAAATTTGTAATGAAAGAGATATGCAAAAATACATATAAAACAATGTAAATTTGTTTGAAAATATATATACGAATACAAATAAAAAAACGTAGATTTCTATAAAAATATATATACAAAATACACATAAAATTAAGTAAATACGTATAAAAAAATGTATACAAAATACACATAAAATAATGTAATTTCGAATTATAATAAATGTAAATTTGAATGAAAATATAAAAACAAATACACTTAAAATAACGTAAATTTGTATAAAATATATATGCAAGATACACATTAAATAATGTAAATGTGTATAAAAAAATATATACAAAAAACAAATAGAATAATGTAAAATCGTATCAAAATAAATACACAGAATATCAATAAAATAATGTAAATTTGTATGAAAATAAAGATGCAAAATCCCCAAAAATTTTCGCATTTTTTATAAAAATATATATACCAAAATACACATAAAATATTTAAATTTGTATTGAAATAAATATACAAAATGCATATACAGTAAGGTAAATTTGTATTTAAAGAGATATTCAAAAATACATATAAAACAATGTAAATATGTTTCAAAATACATATACGAATACACATAAAATAAAGTAGATTTCTATTGAAATATATATACAAAATACATATGAAATTATGTAAATACGTATAAAAATATATATACAAAATACATATCAAATAATGTAAATTTTTGTATATGTATTTTTATAAAAATATGCTTTATTTTATGGGTATTTTGCATCTTTATTTTCAAACAAATTTACGTTATTTTATTGATATTCTGCTCATTCATTTTGATACGATTTGACATTATTCTATGTGTATTTTGTATATATTTTTCATACAAATTTACGTTATTTTATGTGTATTTGTTTATATATTTTGATACAAATTTACAATATTTTATGGGTATTTTGTATATATATTTCAAAAGAAATTTACCTAGTTTTATGTGTATTTTGAATATCTATTTTCATACAAACTCAAATTATTTATACGTATTTTTGTATATATTTCAATACAAATTTTAGTTATGTTATGTTTATTTTGTAAATCTATTTTCATTCAAATATATATTATTTTATTGGTATTTTGTTGATTTATATTGATACGAATTTACATTATTTTATATGTACTTTTTATATATATTTTTATACGCATTTACATTATTTAATATTTATTTTGAATGTATAATTTTATACAAATTCATGGCATTTTATGTGTATTTGTATATATATTTTCATATAAATTTACATTATTTTATGTGTATTTTGTACATATATTTCATTACAAATTTACCTTATTTTATATTTATTTTGTATGTGTATTTTGTACATTTAAATTTGTTTGAAAATAGATATGCAAAATACACATAAAGTTAGGCAAATTTGTATTGAAATACATATACAAAACTCACATAAAATAATATAAATTTTTATTAAAATATATAAACAAATACATATAAAATAACGTAAATTTGGATAAAATATATATACAAAATATACATTAAATATTTTAAATATCTTTAAAAATATATTATATTATATATATTTTTATTGATAATTGCGTTATTTATGTGTATTTTGTATATGTTTTCTCATAGAAATTTACATTATTTTATTGGTATTTTGTTTATTTATTTTGATACGAATTACATGATTATTTGTGTATTTTGTACATTTTTTTATACGTATTTACATTATTTAATGTGTATTTTGTTTATATATTTTTATACAAATTTACGTTATTATATGTGTATTTGTATAAGTATTTTGATACAAATTTACATTATTTTATGTATTTTGTATATATATTTCAATTCAAATTTAGCTTTTTTTATGTGTATTTTGTATATCTATTTATTTTAATACAAAATCAAATATTTTATGTTTTTTCGTATATATATTTTTAAAAAAATGCGTTATTTTATGGGTATTTTGCATCTTAATTTTCATACAAATTTACATTATTTTATTAATATTTTCTGTATTTATTTTGATAAGATTTTACATTATTTTATTTGTGTTTTGTATATATTTTTTTATACATATTTACATTATTTAATGTTTTTTTTGTATATATATTTGATACAAATTTACGTTATTTTAAGTCTATTTGTTTATATATTTTCATTCACATTTACATTATTTTATGTGTATTTTGTATATGTATTTCAATACAAACTTACCTATTTTTATATGTTTTTTGTATATTTATTTTCATACAAGTATAAATTATTTTTGTGTATTTTTGTATATAGTTTTATACAAATTTAGGTTATTTTATGTGTATTTTGTATATCTATTTTCATACAAATACACATTCTTTTCATTATATTTTGTTTATTTATTTTGACACGAATTAACATTATTTAATGTGTATTTTGTATATATATTTTTATACGTATTTACATTATTTCAAGTGTATTTTGTATATATATTTCTATAGAAATCTGCGTTATTTTATGTGTATTCGTATATATATTTTGAAACAAATTTACATTGTTTTATGTGTATTTTGCATATTTTTAATACAAATTTACCTTATTGTATGTGCATTTTGTATATTAATTTTAATACAAATTTGATTAATCTATGTGTATTTTTGTATATGTATTTTTATAAAAATATGCTTTATTTTATGGGTATTTTGCATCTTTATTTTCATACAAATTTACATTATTTTATTGATATTCTGTGTATTTATTTTGATATCTTTTTACATTATTCTATGTGTATTTTGTATATATATTTTATATAAAATGTATTTGTTTTCATTTCATACAAATCTACATTATTTTATGTGTTTTTTGTACATGTATTTAAATACAAATTTAACTAGTTATATGTGTATTTTGTACATCTATTTTGTATGTATATTTTCATAGAAATTTACTCTATTTTATGAGTATTCGTATATATATTTTGATACAAATTTACATTTTTAATGTGTATTTTGCATATCTATTTCAATACAAATTTACTTTATTGTACGCATTTTGTATTTATTTTAATACAAATTTAATTATTTTATATGTATTTTGTATATATTTTTATGCAAATATGCGTTATTATATGGATTTTTGCATCTTTATTTTCATACAAATCTACATTATTTTATTGATATTCTCTTTATTTATTTTGATACGATTTAACATTATTCTATGTGTTTTTTGTATATATTTTTTTTATACATATTTACATTATTTAATGTTCATTTTGTATATATATTTTATCAAAATTTACATTATTTTATATGTATTTGTTTATATATTTTCATACATATTTACATTATTTTATGTGTTTTTTGTATATATATTTTTCTACGTATTTAAATTATTTTATGTGTATTTTGTATATACATTTTCATAAAAAAATTACGTTATTTTATTGTGTGTATAAGTATATATTTTGATACAAATTTTATACAAATTAATGTTATTTAATGTGTAATTGTATATATATTTTCATACAAATTTATATTATTTTATGTGCATTTTTTCATATATTTCATTACAAATCTACCTTATTTTATGTTTATTTTGTATATTTATTTCATTCAATTTTAAATTATTTTATGTGTATATCTGTATTTGTATTTAGGTTATTTTATGTGTATTTTGTATATATATTTTCATCCAAAATTACATTATTATATTGGTATTTTCTTAATTTAATTCGATACGAATTTAGATTATTTCATATGTATTTTGTATACATATTTTTATACTCATTTACATTATCTAATGGGGGTGTTGTATCTATATTTATATGCAAATTTATTTTATGTTCATTTTTGTACGTATATTTTTATAGAAATTTGCGTTATTTTATGTATATAGTTTTATATCAATTTACGTTATTTTATGTGCATTTTGTATATATATATTTATACAAATACACATTCTTTTATTGCTATATTGTTTATTTATATTTATACGAATTTACATTATTTTATGTGTATTTTGTATACATTTTTTATACGTATTTACTTAATTTTATGTGTATTTTGTATATGTATTTTTATAGAAATCTACGTTTTATGTGTATTCGCATATATATTTTGAAACAAATTTACATTATTTTATATGTATTTTGCATATTTATTTCAATACAAATTTACCTTATTGTATGTGCATTTTGTATATTTATTTTGATACAAATTCAAATATTTTGTGTATTTTGGTATCAATAATTTTATAAAAAATGCGTTATTTTATAGGTATTTTGCATCTCAATTTTCATACAAATTTACATTATTTTATTAATATTCTGTGTGTATATTTTGATACGATTTTACATTTTCTTTTTTTCTTTTGTATATATTTTTTTATACATATTTACATTATTTAATGTGTATTTTGTATATATATTTCATCCAAATTTACGTTATTATATGTGTATTTGTTTATATATTTTCTTTCAAATTTACATTATTTTATGTGTATTTTGTATATGTATTTCAATAGAAATTAACCTAATTTTATGTGTATTTTGTATATTTCTTTTCATACAAATTTAAATTATTTTTGTGTATTTTTGTATATAGTTTTATACAAATTTAGGTTATTTTATGTACGCATTTACATTATTTAATGTGTGTTTTGTATATAAATTTTTATCCAAAGTTAATTTATTTTACGTTCAGTTTTGGACATATATTTTTATAGAAATTAGCGTTATTTTATATGTATTTGTATATGTTTTCTCATACAAATTTACATTATTTTATTGCTATTTTGTTTATTTAGTTTGATACGAATTACTTGATTATATGTGTATTTTGTACATATTTTTTATACGTATTTACATTACTTAATGTGTATTTTGTTTATATATTTTTAAACAAATTTACGTTATTATATGAATTTTTATAAATATTTTGATACAAATTTATATTATTTTATGTATTTTGTATATACATTTCAATTCAAATTTAGCTTATTTTATCTGTATTTTGTATATCTATTTTCATACGAATTTAATTACTTCTGTGTATTTTTGTATATAGTTTTATACAAATTTACGTTATTTTATGTGTATTTTGTATATTTATATTTATACAAATACACATTCTTTTATTGGTATTTTGTTTATTTATTTTGATACGAATTTACATTATTTTATGCGTATTTTGTATACATTTTTTTTATACGTATTTACTTCATTTTACGTGTATTTTGTATATATATTTTTATACAAATCTACGTTATTTTATGTGTATTCGTATATATATTTTGAAACAAATTTACATTGTTTTATATGTATTTTGCATATCTATTTCAATACAGATTTACCTTATTGTATGTGTATTTTGTATATTTATTTTAATACAAATAATTTTTTTATATGTATTTTTTATATATATTTTTATAAAAAAAAAACGTTATTTTATGGATATTTTGCATCTTAATTTTCATACAAATTTACATTATTTTATTAATATTCTGTGTATTTATTTTGATACGATTTTACATTATTCTTAATGTGTTTTGTATATATATTTTATCCAAATTTACGTTATTTTACGTGTATTTGTTTATACATTTTCATACAAAATTACATTATTTTATGTGTTTTTTGTATATGTATTTCAATACAAATTTGCCTAATTTTATGTGTATTTTGCATATCTTTTAAACAAGTTTAAATTATTTTTGTGTATTTTTGTTTATAGTTTTATATAAATTTAGGTTATTTTATGTGTATTTTGTATATCTATTTTCATACAAATACACATTCTTTTCATGATATTTTGTTTATTTACTTTGACACGAATTAACATTATTTAATGTGTATTTTGTATATATATTTTTATACGTATTTACATTATTTCAAGTGTATTTTGTATATATATTTCTATAGAAATCTGCGTTATTTTATGTGTATTCGTATATATTTTGAAACAAATTTACATTGTTTTATATGTATTTTGCATATTTTTTCAATAAAATTTATCTTAATGTATGTGCATTTTGTATATTAATTTTAATACAAATTTGATTAATCTATGTATTTTTGTATATGTATTTTATAAAAATATGCTTTATTTTATGGGTATTTTCCATCTTATTTTTTAATACAAATTTACATTATTTTATTGATATTCTGTGTATTTATTTTGATATGTTTTTACATTATTCTATGTGTATTTTGTATATATATTTTATATAAAATGTATTTGTTTTCATTTCATACAAATCTACATTATTTTATGTGTTTTTTGTACATGTATTTAAATACAAATTTAACTAGTTATATGTGAATTTTGTAAATCTATTTTGTATGTATATTTTCATAGAAATTTACTCTATTTTATATGTATTCGTATATATATTTTGATACAAATTTACATTATTAATGTGTATTTTGCATATCTATTTCAATACAAATTTACTTTATTGTACGTGCATTTTGTATATTTATTTTAAATCAAATTTAATTATTTTATATGTATTTTTGTATATATATTTTTATGCAAATATGCGTTATTATATGGATATTTTGCATCTTTATTTTCATACAAATTTACATTATTTTATTGATATTCTCTTTATTTATTTTGATATTTTAACATTATTCCAAGTGTTTTTGTATATATTTTTTATACATATTTACATTATTTAATGTTCATTTTCTATATATATTTTATCCAAATTTACATTATTTTATGTGTAATTGTTTATATATTTTCATACATATTTACATTATTTTATGTGTTTTCTATATATATTTTTCTACGTATTTAAATTATTGTATGTGTATTTTGTATATACATTTTCTTAAAAAAATTACGTTATTTTTTTGTGTACAAGTATATATTTTGATACAAATTTTATACAAATTCATGTTATTTAATGTGTATTTGTATATATATTTTCATACAAATTTATATTATTTTATGTGTATTTTTTCATATATTTCATTACAAATTTACCTTATTTTATGTTTATTTTGTATATTTATTTCATTCAATTTTAAATTATTTTATGTGCATATTTGTATTTGTATTTAGGTTATTTTTTGTGTATTTTGTATATATATTTTCAACCAAAATTACATTATTATATTGGTATTTTCTTAATTTAATTCGATACGAATTTAGATTATTTCATAGGTATTTTGTATACATATTTTTATACTCATTTACATTATCTAATGTGTGTTTTGTATATATATTTTTAAGCAAATTTATTTTATGTTCATTTTTGTACATATATTTTTATAGAAATTTGCGTTATTTTATGTATATAGTTTTATATAAATTTACTTTATTTTATGTGCATTTTGTATGTTTATATTTATACAAATACACATTCTTTTATTGCTATATTGTTTATTTATATTTATACGAATTTACATTATTTTATGTGTATTTTGTATACATTTTTTTATACGTATTTACTTAATTTTATGTGTATTTTGTATATGTATTTTTATAGAAATCTACGTTATTTTATGAGTACGCATATATATTTTGAAACAAATTTACATTATTTTATATGTATTTTGCATATCTATTTCAATACAAATTTACCTTATTGTATTGCATTTTGTATATTTATTTTGATACAAATTCAAATATTTTATGTGTATTTTGGTATCAATAATTTTATAAAAAATGCGTTATTTTATAGGTATTTTGCATCTTAATTTTCATACAAATTTACATTATTTTATTAATATTCTGTGTGTATATTTTGATACGATTCTACATTATTCTATTTGTGTTTTGTATATATTTTTTTATACATATTTACATTATTTAATGTGTATTTTGTATATATATTTCATACAAATTTACGTTATTATATGTGTATTTGTTTATATATTTTCTTTCAAATTTACATTATTTGATGTGTATTTTGTATATATATTTCAATAGAAATTAACCTAATTTTATGTGTATTTTGTATATTTCTTTTCATACAAATTTAATTTTTTTTGTGTATTTTTGTATATAGTTTTATACAAGTTTAGGTTATTTTATGTACGCATTTACATTATTTAATGTGTGTTTTGTATATATATTTTTATCCAATGTTAATTTATTTTACGTTCATTTTTGGACATATATTTTTATAGAAATTAGCGTTATTTTATATGTATTTGTATATGTTTTCTCATACAAATTTACATTATTTTATTGCTATTTTGTTTATTTAGTTTGATACGAATTACATGATTATATGTGTATTTTGTACATATTTTTTATACGTATTTACATTACTTAATGTGTATTTTGTTTATATATTTTTAAACAAATTTACGTTATTATATGTATTTTTATATTTTGATACAAATTTACATTATTTTATGTATTTTGTATATACATTTCAATTCAAATTTAGCTTATTTTATCTGAATTTTGTATATCTATTTTCAAACGAATTTAATTACTTCTGTGTATTTTTGTATATTGTTTTATACAAATTTACGTTATTTTATGTGTATTTTGTATATTTATATTTATACAAATACACATTCTTTTATTGGTATTTTGTTTATTTATTTTGATACGAATTTACATTATTTTATGTGTATTTTGTATACATTTTTTTATACGTATTTACCTCATTTTACGTGTATTTTGTATATATATTTTTATACAAATCTACGTTATTTTATGTGTATTCGTATATATATTTTGAAACAAATTTACATTGTTTTATATGTATTTTGCATATCTATTTTAATACAGATTTACCTTATTGTATGTGTATTTTGTATATTTATTTTAATACAAATAAATTTTTTTATGTGTATTTTTGTATATATATTTAAAAAAAACAATGCGTTATTTTATGGGTATTTTGCTTCTTTATTTTCATACAAATTTACATTATTTTATTGATATTCTGTGTATTTATTTTGATACGATTTTACATTATTCTATTTGTGTTTTGTATATATTTTTTTTATACAAATTTACGTTATTTTAAGTGTATTTGTTTATGTATTTTCATTCAAATTTACAGTATTTTATGTGTATTTTGTATATGTATTTCAATAAAAATTTACCTAATTTTATGTGTATTTTGTATATTTATTTTCATACAAATTTAAATTATTTTTGTGTATTTTTGTATATAGTTTTATACAAATTTATGTTATCTTATGTGTATTTTGTATATTTATTTTCATACAAATACACATTCTTTTATTGACATTTTGTTTATTTATTTTGACGTGAATTTACATTATTTAATGTGTATTTTGTATATATATTTTTATACATATTTACATCATTTCATGTATATTTTGAATATTTATAAAAAATGCGTTTTTTTATGGGTATTTTGCATCTTTATTTTCATACAAATTTACATTATTTTATTTACATTCTGTGTATTTATTTTAATACGATTTTACATTATTCTATTTGTGTTTTGTATATATATTTTTTATACATATTTACATTATTTAATGAGTATTTTTTATATATATTTTATACAAATTTATGTTAATTTAAGTGTATTTGTTTATATATTTTCATTCAAATATACATTATTTTATGAGTATTTTGTATATGTATTTCTTTACAAATTTACCTAATTTTATGTGTATTTTGTATATCTATTTACCTACAAATTTATCTTATGTTTGTGTATTTTTATATATAGTTTTATAAAAATTTACTTTATTTTATGTATTTTATATGTATTTTCATACAATACACATTATTTTATTTATATTTTAATTATTTATTTTGACACGAATTTACATTATTTAATGTGTATTTTGTATATATATTTTTATACGTATTTACAACATTTCATGTGTATTTTGTATATATATTTCTATAGAAATCTACGTTATTTTATGTGTATTCGTATATATATTTTGAAACAAATCTACATTATTTTATGTGTATTTTGTATATATATTTCATTATAAATTTGCCTTATTTTAAGTTTATTTTTATATCTATTTTCATTCAAACTCAAATCATTTTATGTGTATATATTTATTTGTATTTACGTTATTTTATGTGTATTTTCTATATATATTTTCATTCAAAATTACATTATTTTATTGGTATTTTGTTCATTTATTTCGAAACGAATTTTGATTATTTCATGTGTATTTTCTATACATATACATATAGAGTAAATTTCTATGAAAATATATATTCAAAATACATATGAAATTATGTAAATAAGTATAAAATATCAAATACACCTAAAAAAATTAAAATTCGTATCAAAATAAATAAATAAAATTCCGATAAAAGAACGTATATATGTCGGAAAATAAATATACAAAATACACATAAAATTACGAAAATTTGAATAAAAATATATACAAAAATACGCAAAATTAATTTCAATTTGTATGAAAATAGATATACAAAATACACATATAATTAGTTAAATTTGTATTTAAATACATGTACAAAATTCATATAAAATAATGTAAATTTGTATGAAATGAAAACAAATTCACATAAAATAACGTACATTGGTATAAAATTGATATACAAAATATACATAGAATAATGTAAAATCGTACCAAAATAAATACACAGAATATCAATAAAATAAGGTAAATTTGTATGAAAATAAAGATGCAAAATACCCATAAAATAAAGCGGTTTTTTTTATGCAAATACATATAAAAATACACATAGAATAATTAAATTTGTATTAAAATTAATATACAAAATGAACGTACAAAAGGTGAATTTATATTGAAAAATATAAAATGCACATAAAACAATGTATATTTGTTACAAAATATATATACGAATACACATAAAATAACATATATTTCTATAGAAATATATATAGAAAATACACATGAAATGACGTAAATACGCATAAAATATATATACACATACACATTAAATAATGTGAATTATGTCAAAATAAATAAACAAAGTATCAATAAAAATGTATTTGTATGGAATAGATATACAAAAGACAAATAATATTTTATAAATTTATAAAAAACTCTTTATTTTTAGATATATATACCAAAATAATAAAATATTTTAATTTGTATTACAATAAATATACAAAATGCACATACAATAAGGGAGATTTATATTGAAATATATATTAAATACATATAAAACAATGTAAATTTGTTTAAAATATATATACAATACATATAAAATAACATATATTACTATAAAAATATATATACAAAATACACATTAAATGAAGTAAATACGTATAAGAAAATGTATACAAAGTACACATAAAATAATTAAATTTGTGTTAAAATAAATATACAAAATACACATACTGTGTATTTTGTATATCTTTTTTCATACAAATACACATTCTTTTCATGATATTTTGTTTATTTATTTTGACACGAATTAACATTATTTAATGTGTATTTTGTATATATATTTTTATACGTATTTACATTATTTTAAGTGTATTTTGTATATATATTTCTATAGAAATCTGCGTTATTTTATGTGTATTCGTATATATATTTTGAAACAAATTTACATTATTTTATGTGTATTTTGCATATTTTTTCAATACAAATTTACCTTATTGTATGTGCATTTTGTATATTAATTTTAATACAAATTTGATTAATCTATGTGTATTTCTGTATATGTATTTTTATAAAAACATGCTTTATTTTATGGGTATTTTGCATCTTTATTTTCATACAAATTTACATTATTTTATTGATATTCTGTGTATTTATTTTGATATGATTTTACATTATTCTATGTGTATTTTGTATATATATTTTATATAAAATGTATTTGTTTTCATTTCATACAAATCTACATTATTTTATGTGTTTTTGTACATGTATTTAAATACAAATTTAACTAGTTATATGTGTATTTTGTACATCTATTTTGTATGTATATTTTCATAGAAATTTACTCTATTTTATGAGTATTCGTATATATATTTTGATACAAATTTACATTTTTAATGTGTATTTTGCATATCTATTTCAATACAAATTTACTTTATTGTACGTGCATTTTGTGTATTTATTTTAATACAAATTTAATTATTTTATATGTATTTTTGTATATATATTTTTATGCAAATATGCGTTATTATATGGATTTTTGCATCTTTATTTTCATACAAATCTACATTATTTTATTGATATTCTCTTTATTTATTTTGATACGATTTAACATTATTCTATGTGTTTTTTGTATATATTTTTTTTATACATATTTACATTATTTAATGTTCATTTTGTATATATATTTTATCAAAATTTACATTATTTTATATGTATTTGTTTATATATTTTCATACATATTTACATTATTTTATGTGTTTTTTGTATATATATTTTTCTACGTATTTAAATTATTTTATGTGTATTTTGTATATACATTTTCATAAAAAAATTACGTTATTTTATTGTGTGTATAAGTATATATTTTGATACAAATTTTATACAAATTAATGTTATTTAATGTGTAATTGTATATATATTTTCATACAAATTTATATTATTTTATGTGCATTTTTTCATATATTTCATTACAAATCTACCTTATTTTATGTTTATTTTGTATATTTATTTCATTCAATTTTAAATTATTTTATGTGTATATCTGTATTTGTATTTAGGTTATTTTATGTGTATTTTGTATATATATTTTCATCCAAAATTACATTATTATATTGGTATTTTCTTAATTTAATTCGATACGAATTTAGATTATTTCATATGTATTTTGTATACATATTTTTATACTCATTTACATTATCTAATGTGTGTTTTGTATATATATTTTTATGCAAATTTATTTTATGTTCATTTTCGTACGTATATTTTTATAGAAATTTGCGTTATTTTATGTATATAGTTTTATATGAATTTACGTTATTTTATGTGCATTTTGTATATATATATATTTATACAAATACACATTCTTTTATTGCTATATTGTTTATTTATATTTATGCGAATTTACATTATTTTATGTGTATTTTGTATACATTTTTTATACGTATTTAATTAATTTTATGTGTATTTTGTATATGTATTTTATAGAAATCTACGTTTTATGTGTATTCATATATATTTTGAAACAAATTTACATTATTTTATATGTATTTTGCATATTTATTTCAATACAAATTTACCTTATTGTATGTGCATTTTGTATATTTATTTTGATACAAATTCAAATATTTTGTGTATTTTGGTATCAATAATTAAAAAAAAATACGTTATTTTATAGGTATTTTGCATCTCAATTTTCATACAAATTTACATTATTTTATTAATATTCTGTGTGTATATTTTGATACGATTTTACATTTTCTTTTTTCTTTTGTATATATTTTTTATACATATTTACATTATTTAATGTGTATTTTGTATATATATTTCATCCAAATTTACGTTATTATATGTGTATTTGTTTATATATTTTCTTTCAAATTTACATTATTTTATGTGTATTTTGTATATGTATTTCAATAGAAATTAACCTAATTTTATATGTATTTTGTATATTTCTTTTCATAAAATTTTTAATTATTATTGAGTATTATTGTATAAATTTTTATAAAAATTTAGGTTATTTTATGTACGCATTTAAATTATTTAATGTGTGTTTTGTATATAAATTTTTATCCAAAGTTAATTTATTTTACGTTCAGTTTTGGACATATATTTTTATAGAAATTAGCGTTATTTTATATGTATTTGTATATGTTTTCTCATACAAATTTACATTATTTTATTGCTATTTTGTTTATTTAGTTTGATACGAATTACTTGATTATATGTGTATTTTGTACATATTTTTTACGTATTTACATTACTTAATGTGTATTTTTTTTATATATTTTTAAACAAATTTTCATTATTATATGAATTTTTATAAATATTTTGATACAAATTTATATTATTTTATGTATTTTGTATATACATTTCAATTCAAATTTAGCTTATTTTATCTGTATTTTGTATATCTATTTTCATACGAATTTAATTACTTCTGTGTATTTTTGTATATAGTTTTATACAAATTTACGTTATTTTATGTGTATTTTGTATATTTATATTTATACAAATACACATTCTTTTATTGGTATTTTGTTTATTTATTTTGATACGAATTTACATTATTTTATGCGTATTTTGTATACATTTTTTTTATACGTATTTACTTCATTTTACGTGTATTTTGTATATATATTTTTATACAAATCTACGTTATTTTATGTGTATTCGTATATATATTTTGAAACAAATTTACATTGTTTTATATGTATTTTGCATATCTATTTCAATACAGATTTACCTTATTGTATGTGTATTTTGTATATTTATTTTAATACAAATAATTTTTTTTATATGTATTTTTGTATATATATTTAAAAAAAAAAAGCGTTATTTTATGGGTATTTTGCATCTTTATTTTCATACAAATTTACATTATTTTATTAATATTCTGTGTATTTATTTTGATACGATTTTACATTATTCTTATTGTGTTTTGTATATATTTTTTTTATACAAATTTACGTTATTTTAAGTGTATTTGTTTATGTATTTTCATTCAAATTTACATTATTTTATGTGTATTTTGTATATGTATTTCAATACAAATTTACCTATTTTTATATGTTTTTTGTATATTTATTTTCAAACAAGTTTAAATTATTTTTGTGTATTTTTGTTTATAGTTTTATATAAATTTAGGTTATTTTATGTGTATTTTGTATATCTATTTTCATACAAATACACATTCTTTTCATGATATTTTGTTTATTTACTTTGACACGAATTAACATTATTTAATGTGTATTTTGTATATATATTTTTATACGTATTTACATTATTTCAAGTGTATTTTGTATATATATTTCTATAGAAATCTGCGTTATTTTATGTGTATTCGTATATATATTTTGAAACAAATTTACATTGTTTGATGTGTATTTTGCATATTTTTTCAATAAAAATTTATCTTAATGTATGTGCATTTTGTATATTAATTTTAATACAAATTTGATTAATCTATGTGTATTTTTGTATATGTATTTTTATAAAAAATATGCTTTATTTTATGGGTATTTTCCATCTTTATTTTTAATACAAATTTACATTATTTTATTGATATTCTGTGTATTTATTTTGATATGTTTTTACATTATTCTATGTGTATTTTGTATATATATTTTATATAAAATGTATTTGTTTTCATTTCATACAAATCTACATTATTTTATGTGTTTTTTGTACATGTATTTAAATACAAATTTAACTAGTTATATGTGAATTTTGTAAATCTATTTTGTATGTATATTTTCATAGAAATTTACTCTATTTTATATGTATTCGTATATATATTTTGATACAAATTTACATTATTAATGTGTATTTTGCATATCTATTTCAATACAAATTTACTTTATTGTACGTGCATTTTGTATATTTATTTTAAATCAAATTTAATTATTTTATATGTATTTTTGTATATATATTTTTATGCAAATATGCGTTATTATATGGATATTTTGCATCTTTATTTTCATACAAATTTACATTATTTTATTGATATTCTCTTTATTTATTTTGATACGTTTTAACATTATTCCAAGTGTTTTTTGTATATATTTTTTTTATACATATTTACATTATTTAATGTTCATTTTCTATATATATTTTATCCAAATTTACATTATTTTATGTGTAATTGTTTATATATTTTCATACATATTTACATTATTTTATGTGTTTTCTGTATATATATTTTTCTACGTATTTAAATTATTGTATGTGTATTTTGTATATACATTTTCTTAAAAAAATTACGTTATTTTTTTGTGTACAAGTATATATTTTGATACAAATTTTATACAAATTCATGTTATTTAATGTGTATTTGTATATATATTTTCATACAAATTTATATTATTTTATGTGTATTTTTTCATATATTTCATTACAAATTTACCTTATTTTATGTTTATTTTGTATATTTATTTCATTCAATTTTAAATTATTTTATGTGCATATTTGTATTTGTATTTAGGTTATTTTTTGTGTATTTTGTATATATATTTTCAACCAAAATTACATTATTATATTGGTATTTTCTTAATTTAATTCGATACGAATTTAGATTATTTCATAGGTATTTTGTATACATATTTTTATACTCATTTACATTATCTAATGTGTGTTTTGTATATATATTTTTAAGCAAATTTATTTTATGTTCATTTTTGTACATATATTTTTATAGAAATTTGCGTTATTTTATGTATATAGTTTCATATAAATTTACTTTATTTTATGTGCATTTTGTATGTTCATATTTATACAAATACACATTCATTTATTGCTATATTGTTTATTTATATTTATACGAATTTACATTATTTTATGTGTATTTTGTATACATTTTTTTATACGTATTTACTTAATTTTATGTGTAATTTGTATATGTATTTTTATAGAAATCTACGTTATTTTATGAGTACGCATATATATTTTGAAACAAATTTACATTATTTTATATGTATTTTGCATATCTATTTCAATACAAATTTACCTTATTGTATTGCATTTTGTATATTTATTTTGATACAAATTCAAATATTTTATGTGTATTTTGGTATCAATAATTTTATAAAAAATGCGTTATTTTATAGGTATTTTGCATCTTAATTTTCATACAAATTTACATTATTTTATTAATATTCTGTGTGTATATTTTGATACGATTCTACATTATTCTATTTGTGTTTTGTATATATTTTTTTATACATATTTACATTATTTAATGTGTATTTTGTATATATATTTCATACAAATTTACGTTATTATATGTGTATTTGTTTATATATTTTCTTTCAAATTTACATTATTTGATGTGTATTTTGTATATATATTTCAATAGAAATTAACCTAATTTTATGTGTATTTTGTATATTTCTTTTCATACAAATTTAAATTATTTTTGTGTATTTTTGTATATAGTTTTATACAAATTTAGGTTATTTTATGTACGCATTTACATTATTTAATGTTGTGTTTTGTATATATATTTTATCCAAAGTTAATTTATTTTACGTTCATTTTGGACATATATTTTTATAGACATTAGCGTTATTTTATATGTATTTGTATATGTTTTCTCATACAAATTTACATTATTTTATTGCTATTTTGTTTATTTAGTTTGATACGAATTACATGATTATATGTGTATTTTGTACATATTTTTTATACGTATTTACATTACTTAATGTGTATTTTGTTTATATATTTTTAAACAAATTTACGTTATTATATGTATTTTATATTTTGATACAAATATACATTATTTTATGTATTTTGTATATACATTTCAATTCAAATTTAGCTTATTTTATCTGAATTTTGTATATCTATTTTCAAACGAATTTAATTACTTCTGTGTATTTTTGTATATTGTTTTATACAAATTTACGTTATTTTATGTGTATTTTGTATATTTATATTTATAGAAATACACATTCTTTTATTGGTATTTTGTTTATTTATTTTGATACGAATTTACATTATTTTATGTGTATTTTGTATAGTTTTCTTATACATTATTTCATTTTATGTGTATTTTGTATATATATTTTTATAGAAATCTACGTTATTTTATGTGTATTCGTAGATATATTTTGAAACAAATCTACATTGTTTTATATGTATTTTGCATATCTATTTTAATACAGATTTACCTTATTGTATGTGTATTTTGTATATTTATTTTAGTACAAATAAATTTTTTTATGTGTATTTTTGTATATATATTTAAAAAAAACAATGCGTTATTTTATGGGTATTTTGCTTCTTTATTTTCATACAAATTTACATTATTTTATTAATATTCTGTGTATTTATTTTGATACAATTTTACATTATTCTATTTGTGTTTTGTATATATTTTTTTATACAAATTTACGTTATTTTAAGTGTATTTGTTTATGTATTTTCATTCAAATTTACAGTATTTTATGTGTATTTTGTATATGTATTTCAATAAAAATTTACCTAATTTTATGTGTATTTTGTATATTTATTTTCATACATATTTAAATTATTTTGTGTATTTTTGTATATAATTTTATACAAATTTATGTTATCTTATGTGTATTTTGTATATTTATTTTCATACAAATACACATTCTTTTATTGACATTTTGTTTATTTATTTTGACGTGAATTTACATTATTTAATGTGTATTTTGTATATATATTTTTATACATATTTACATCATTTCATGTATATTTTGAATATTTATAAAAAATGCGTTTTTTTATGGGTATTTTGCATCTTTATTTTCATACAAATTTACATTATTTTATTTACATTCTGTGTATTTATTTTAATACGATTTTACATTATTCTATTTGTGTTTTGTATATATATTTTTTATACATATTTACATTATTTAATGAGTATTTTTTATATATATTTTATACAAATTTATGTTAATTTAAGTGTATTTGTTTATATATTTTCATTCAAATATACATTATTTTATGAGTATTTTGTATATGTATTTCTTTACAAATTTACCTAATTTTATGTGTATTTTGTATATCTATTTACCTACAAATTTATCTTATGTTTGTGTATTTTTATATATAGTTTTATACAAATTTACGTTATTTTATGTGTATTTTGTATATGTATTTTCATACAAATACACATTCTTTTATTTATATTTTAATTATTTATTTTGACACGAATTTACATTATTTAATGTGTATTTTGTATATATATTTTTATACGTATTTACAACATTTCATGTGTATTTTGTATATATATTTCTATAGAAATCTACGTTATTTTATGTGTATTCGTATATATATTTTGAAACAAATCTACATTATTTTATGTGTATTTTGTATATATATTTCATTATAAATTTGCCTTATTTTAAGTTTATTTTTATATCTATTTTCATTCAAACTCAAATCATTTTATGTGTATATATTTATTTGTATTTACGTTATTTTATGTGTATTTTCTATATATATTTTCATTCAAAATTACATTATTTTATTGGTATTTTGTTCATTTATTTCGAAACGAATTTTGATTATTTCATGTGTATTTTCTATACATATACATATAGAGTAAATTTCTATGAAAATATATATTCAAAATACATATGAAATTATGTAAATAAGTATAAAATATCAAATACACCTAAAAAAATTAAAATTCGTATCAAAATAAATAAATAAAATTCCGATAAAAGAACGTATATATGTCGGAAAATAAATATACAAAATACACATAAAATTACGAAAATTTGAATAAAAATATATACAAAAATACGCAAAATTAATTTCAATTTGTATGAAAATAGATATACAAAATACACATATAATTAGTTAAATTTGTATTTAAATACATGTACAAAATTCATATAAAATAATGTAAATTTGTATGAAATGAAAACAAATTCACATAAAATAACGTACATTGGTATAAAATTGATATACAAAATATACATAGAATAATGTAAAATCGTACCAAAATAAATACACAGAATATCAATAAAATAAGGTAAATTTGTATGAAAATAAAGATGCAAAATACCCATAAAATAAAGCGGTTTTTTTTATGCAAATACATATACAAAAATACACATAGAATAATTAAATTTGTATTAAAATTAATATACAAAATGAACGTACAAAAAGGTGAATTTATATTGAAAAAATATGCAAAATGCACATAAAACAATGTATATTTGTTACAAAATATATATACGAATACACATAAAATAACATATATTTCTATAGAAATATATATAGAAAATACACATGAAATGACGTAAATACGCATAAAAATATATATACACAATACACATTAAATAATGTGAATTCGCGTCAAAATAAATAAACAAAGTATCAATAAAAAATGTGTATTTGTATGGAAATAGATATACAAAATACACATAAAATATTTTAAATTTATAAAAAACTCTTTTTATTAAGATATATATACCAAAATAATAAAATATTTAAATTTGTATTACAATAAATATACAAAATGCACATACAATAAGGTAGATTTATATTGAAATATATATAAATACATATAAAACAATGTAAATTTGCTTCAAAATATATATACCAATACATATAAAATAACATATATTATAAAATATATATACAAAATACACATTAAATGAAGTAAATACGTATAAGAAAATGTATAAAAGTACACATAAAATAATTAAATTTGTGTTAAAATAAATATACAAAATACACATACTGTGTATTTTGTATATCTTTTTTCATACAAATACACATTCTTTTCATGATATTTTGTTTATTTATTTTGACACGAATTAACATTATTTAATGTGTATTTTGTATATATATTTTTATACGTATTTACATTATTTTAAGTGTATTTTGTATATATATTTCTATAGAAATCTGCGTTATTTTATGTGTATTCGTATATATATTTTGAAACAAATTTACATTATTTTATGTGTATTTTGCATATTTTTTCAATACAAATTTACCTTATTGTATGTGCATTTTGTATATTAATTTTAATACAAATTTGATTAATCTATGTGTATTTCTGTATATGTATTTTTATAAAAACATGCTTTATTTTATGGGTATTTTGCATCTTTATTTTCATACAAATTTACATTATTTTATTGATATTCTGTGTATTTATTTTGATATGATTTTACATTATTCTATGTGTATTTTGTATATATATTTTATATAAAATGTATTTGTTTTCATTTCATACAAATCTACATTATTTTATGTGTTTTTTGTACATGTATTTAAATACAAATTTAACTAGTTATATGTGTATTTTGTATATCTATTTTGTATGTATATTTTCATAGAAATTTACTCTATTTTATGAGTATTCGTATATATATTTTGATACAAATTTACATTTTTAATGTGTATTTTGCATATCTATTTCAATACAAATTTACTTTATTGTACGTGCATTTTGTGTATTTATTTTAATACAAATTTAATTATTTTATATGTATTTTTGTATATATATTTTTATGCAAATATGCGTTATTATATGGATTTTTGCATCTTTATTTTCATACAAATCTACATTATTTTATTGATATTCTCTTTATTTATTTTGATACGATTTAACATTATTCTATGTGTTTTTTGTATATATTTTTTTTATACATATTTACATTATTTAATGTTCATTTTGTATATATATTTTATCAAAATTTACATTATTTTATATGTATTTGTTTATATATTTTCATACATATTTACATTATTTTATGTGTTTTTTGTATATATATTTTTCTACGTATTTAAATTATTTTATGTGTATTTTGTATATAAATTTTCATAAAAAAATTACGTTATTTTATTGTGTGTATAAGTATATATTTTGATACAAATTTTATACAAATTAATGTTATTTAATGTGTAATTGTATATATATTTTCATACAAATTTATATTATTTTATGTGCATTTTTTCATATATTTCATTACAAATCTACCTTATTTTATGTTTATTTTGTATATTTATTTCATTCAATTTTAAATTATTTTATGTGTATATCTGTATTTGTATTTAGGTTATTTTATGTGTATTTTGTATATATATTTTCATCCAAAATTACATTATTATATTGGTATTTTCTTAATTTAATTCGATACGAATTTAGATTATTTCATATGTATTTTGTATACATATTTTTATACTCATTTACATTATCTAATGTGTGTTTTGTATATATATTTTTATGCAAATTTATTTTATGTTCATTTTCGTACGTATATTTTTATAGAAATTTGCGTTATTTTATGTATATAGTTTTATATGAATTTACGTTATTTTATGTGCATTTTGTATATATATATATTTATACAAATACACATTCTTTTATTGCTATATTGTTTATTTATATTTATACGAATTTACATTATTTTATGTGTATTTTGTATACATTTTTTTATACGTATTTACTTAATTTTATGTGTATTTTGTATATGTATTTTTATAGAAATCTACGTTTTATGTGTATTCGCATATATATTTTGAAACAAATTTACATTATTTTATATGTATTTTGCATATTTATTTCAATACAAATTTACCTTATTGTATGTGCATTTTGTATATTTATTTTGATACAAATTCAAATATTTTGTGTATTTTGGTATCAATAATTTTATAAAAAATGCGTTATTTTATAGGTATTTTGCATCTCAATTTTCATACAAATTTACATTATTTTATTAATATTCTGTGTGTATATTTTGATACGATTTTACATTTTCTTTTTTTCTTTTGTATATATTTTTTTATACATATTTACATTATTTAATGTGTATTTTGTATATATATTTCATCCAAATTTACGTTATTATATGTGTATTTGTTTATATATTTTCTTTCAAATTTACATTATTTTATGTGTATTTTGTATATGTATTTCAATAGAAATTAACCTAATTTTATGTGTATTTTGTATATTTCTTTTCATACAAATTTAAATTATTTTGTGTATTTTGTATATAGTTTTATACAAATTTAGGTTATTTTATGTACGCATTTACATTATTTAATGTGTGTTTTGTATATAAATTTTTATCCAAAGTTAATTTATTTTACGTTCAGTTTTGGACATATATTTTTATAGAAATTAGCGTTATTTTATATGTATTTGTATATGTTTTCTCATACAAATTTACATTATTTTATTGCTATTTTGTTTATTTAGTTTGATACGAATTACTTGATTATATGTGTATTTTGTACATATTTTTTATACGTATTTACATTACTTAATGTGTATTTTGTTTATATATTTTTAAACAAATTTACGTTATTATATGAATTTTTATAAATATTTTGATACAAATTTATATTATTTTATGTATTTTGTATATACATTTCAATTCAAATTTAGCTTATTTTATCTGTATTTTGTATATCTATTTTCATACGAATTTAATTACTTCTGTGTATTTTTGTATATAGTTTTATACAAATTTACGTTATTTTATGTGTATTTTGTATATTTATATTTATACAAATACACATTCTTTTATTGGTATTTTGTTTATTTATTTTGATACGAATTTACATTATTTTATGCGTATTTTGTATACATTTTTTTATACGTATTTACTTCATTTTACGTGTATTTTGTATATATATTTTTATACAAATCTACGTTATTTTATGTGTATTCGTATATATATTTTGAAACAAATTTACATTGTTTTATATGTATTTTGCATATCTATTTCAATACAGATTTACCTTATTGTATGTGTATTTTGTATATTTATTTTAATACAAATAATTTTTTTATATGTATTTTTGTATATATATTTAAAAAAAATGCGTTATTTTATGGGTATTTTGCATCTTTATTTTCATACAAATTTACATTATTTTATTAATATTCTGTGTATTTATTTTGATACGATTTTACATTATTCTTATTGTGTTTTGTATATATTTTTTTATACAAATTTACGTTATTTTAAGTGTATTTGTTTATGTATTTTCATTCAAATTTACATTATTTTATGTGTATTTTGTATATGTATTTCAATACAAATTTACCTATTTTTATATGTTTTTTGTATATTTATTTTCAAACAAGTTTAAATTATTTTTGTGTATTTTTGTTTATAGTTTTATATAAATTTAGGTTATTTTATGTGTATTTTGTATATCTATTTTCATACAAATACACATTCTTTTCATGATATTTTGTTTATTTACTTTGACACGAATTAACATTATTTAATGTGTATTTTGTATATATATTTTTATACGTATTTACATTATTTCAAGTGTATTTTGTATATATATTTCTATAGAAATCTGCGTTATTTTATGTGTATTCGTATATATATTTTGAAACAAATTTACATTGTTTGATGTGTATTTTGCATATTTTTTCAATAAAAATTTATCTTAATGTATGTGCATTTTGTATATTAATTTTAATACAAATTTGATTAATCTATGTGTATTTTTGTATATGTATTTTTATAAAAAATATGCTTTATTTTATGGGTATTTTCCATCTTTATTTTTAATACAAATTTACATTATTTTATTGATATTCTGTGTATTTATTTTGATATGTTTTTACATTATTCTATGTGTATTTTGTATATATATTTTATATAAAATGTATTTGTTTTCATTTCATACAAATCTACATTATTTTATGTGTTTTTTGTACATGTATTTAAATACAAATTTAACTAGTTATATGTGAATTTTGTAAATCTATTTTGTATGTATATTTTCATAGAAATTTACTCTATTTTATATGTATTCGTATATATATTTTGATACAAATTTACATTATTAATGTGTATTTTGCATATCTATTTCAATACAAATTTACTTTATTGTACGTGCATTTTGTATATTTATTTTAAATCAAATTTAATTATTTTATATGTATTTTTGTATATATATTTTTATGCAAATATGCGTTATTATATGGATATTTTGCATCTTTATTTTCATACAAATTTACATTATTTTATTGATATTCTCTTTATTTATTTTGATACGTTTTAACATTATTCCAAGTGTTTTTTGTATATATTTTTTTTATACATATTTACATTATTTAATGTTCATTTTCTATATATATTTTATCCAAATTTACATTATTTTATGTGTAATTGTTTATATATTTTCATACATATTTACATTATTTTATGTGTTTTCTGTATATATATTTTTCTACGTATTTAAATTATTGTATGTGTATTTTGTATATACATTTTCTTAAAAAAATTACGTTATTTTTTTGTGTACAAGTATATATTTTGATACAAATTTTATACAAATTCATGTTATTTAATGTGTATTTGTATATATATTTTCATACAAATTTATATTATTTTATGTGTATTTTTTCATATATTTCATTACAAATTTACCTTATTTTATGTTTATTTTGTATATTTATTTCATTCAATTTTAAATTATTTTATGTGCATATTTGTATTTGTATTTAGGTTATTTTTTGTGTATTTTGTATATATATTTTCAAAATTACATTATTATATTGGTATTTTCTTAATTTAATTCGATACAATTTAGATTATTTCATAGGTATTTTGTATACATATTTTTATACTCATTTACATTATCTAATGTGTTTTGTATATATATTTTTAAGCAAATTTATTTTATGTTCATTTTTGTACATATATTTTTATAGAAATTTGCGTTATTTTATGTATATAGTTTTATATAAATTTACTTTATTTTATGTGCATTTTGTATGTTTATATTTATACAAATACACATTCTTTTATTGCTATATTGTTTATTTATATTTATACGAATTTACATTATTTTATGTGTATTTTGTATACATTTTGTTATAAGTATTTACTTAATTTTATGTGTAATTTGTATATGTATTTTTATAGAAATCTACGTTATTTTATGAGTACGCATATATATTTTGAAACAAATTTACATTATTTTATATGTATTTTGCATATCTATTTCAATACAAATTTACCTTATTGTATTGCATTTTGTATATTTATTTTGATACAAATTCAAATATTTTATGTGTATTTTGGTATCAATAATTTTATAAAAAATGCGTTATTTTATAGGTATTTTGCATCTTAATTTTCATACAAATTTATATTATTTTATTAATATTCTGTGTGTATATTTTGATACGATTCTACATTATTCTATTTGTGTTTTGTATATATTTTTTTATACATATTTACATTATTTAATGTGTATTTTGTATATATATTTCATACAAATTTACGTTATTATATGTGTATTTGTTTATATATTTTCTTTCAAATTTACATTATTTGATGTGTATTTTGTATATATATTTCAATAGAAATTAACCTAATTTTATGTGTATTTTGTATATTTCTTTTCATACAAATTTAAATTATTTTTGTGTATTTTTGTATATAGTTTTATACAAATTTAGGTTATTTTATGTACGCATTTACATTATTTAATGTTGTGTTTTGTATATATATTTTTATCCAAAGTTAATTTATTTTACGTTCATTTTTGGACATATATTTTTATAGACATTAGCGTTATTTTATATGTATTTGTATATGTTTTCTCATACAAATTTACATTATTTTATTGCTATTTTGTTTATTTAGTTTGATACGAATTACATGATTATATGTGTATTTTGTACATATTTTTTATACGTATTTACATTACTTAATGTGTATTTTGTTTATATATTTTTAAACAAATTTACGTTATTATATGTATTTTTATATTTTGATACAAATTTACATTATTTTATGTATTTTGTATATACATTTCAATTCAAATTTAGCTTATTTTATCTGAATTTTGTATATCTATTTTCAAACGAATTTAATTACTTCTGTGTATTTTTGTATATTGTTTTATACAAATTTACGTTATTTTATGTGTATTTTGTATATTTATATTTATAGAAATACACATTCTTTTATTGGTATTTTGTTTATTTATTTTGATACGAATTTACATTATTTTATGTGTATTTTGTATACATTTTTTTATACGTATTTACCTCATTTTACGTGTATTTTGTATATATATTTTTATACAAATCTACGTTATTTTATGTGTATTCGTATATATATTTTGAAACAAATTTACATTGTTTTATATGTATTTTGCATATCTATTTTAATACAGATTTACCTTATTGTATGTGTATTTTGTATATTTATTTTAATACAAATAAATTTTTTTATGTGTATTTTTGTATATATATTTAAAAAAAAATGCGTTATTTTATGGGTATTTTGCTTCTTTATTTTCATACAAATTTACATTATTTTATTAATATTCTGTGTATTTATTTTGATACGATTTTACATTATTCTATTTGTGTTTTGTATATATTTTTTTTATACAAATTTACGTTATTTTAAGTGTATTTGTTTATGTATTTTCATTCAAATTTACAGTATTTTATGTGTATTTTGTATATGTATTTCAATAAAAATTTACCTAATTTTATGTGTATTTTGTATATTTATTTTCATACATATTTAAATTATTTTTGTGTATTTTTGTATATAATTTTATACAAATTTATGTTATCTTATGTGTATTTTGTATATTTATTTTCATACAAATACACATTCTTTTATTGACATTTTGTTTATTTATTTTGACGTGAATTTACATTATTTAATGTGTATTTTGTATATATATTTTTATACATATTTACATCATTTCATGTATATTTTGAATATTTATAAAAAATGCGTTTTTTTATGGGTATTTTGCATCTTTATTTTCATACAAATTTACATTATTTTATTTACATTCTGTGTATTTATTTTAATACGATTTTACATTATTCTATTTGTGTTTTGTATATATTTTTTATACATATTTACATTATTTAATGAGTATTTTTTATATATATTTTATACAAATTTATGTTAATTTAAGTGTATTTGTTTATATATTTTCATTCAAATATACATTATTTTATGAGTATTTTGTATATGTATTTCTTTACAAATTTACCTAATTTTATGTGTATTTTGTATATCTATTTACCTACAGATTTATCTTATGTTTGTGTATTTTTATATATAGTTTTATACAAATTTACGTTATTTTATGTGTATTTTGTATATGTATTTTCATACAAATACACATTCTTTTATTTATATTTTAATTATTTATTTTGACACGAATTTACATTATTTAATGTGTATTTTGTATATATATTTTTATACGTATTTACAACATTTCATGTGTATTTTGTATATATATTTCTATAGAAATCTACGTTATTTTATGTGTATTCGTATATATATTTTGAAACAAATCTACATTATTTTATGTGTATTTTGTATATATATTTCATTATAAATTTGCCTTATTTTAAGTTTATTTTTATATCTATTTTCATTCAAAGTCAATCATTTCATGTGTATATTTATTTGTATTTACGTTATTTTATGTGTATTTTCTATATATATTTTCATTCAAAATTACATTATTTTATTGGTATTTTGTTCATTTATTTCGAAACGAATTTTGATTATTTCATGTGTATTTTCTATACATATACATATAGAGTAAATTTCTATGAAAATATATATTCAAAATACATATGAAATTATGTAAATAAGTATAAAATATCAAATACACCTAAAAAATTAAAATTCGTATCAATATAAATAAATAAAATTCCGATAAAAGAACGTATATATGTCGGAAAATAAATATACAAAATACACATTAAATTACGAAAATTTGAATACAAATATATCCAAAAATACGCAAAATTAATTTCAATTTGTATGAAAATAGATATACAAAATACACATATAATTAGTTAAATTTGTATTTAAATACATGTACAAAATTCATATAAAATAATGTAAATTTGTATGAAATGAAAACAAATTCACATAAAATAACGTACATTGGTATAAAATTGATATACAAAATATACATAGAATAATGTAAAATCGTACCAAAATAAATACACAGAATATCAATAAAATAAGGTAAATTTGTATGAAAATAAAGATGCAAAATACCCATAAAATAAAGCGGTTTTTTTTATGCAAATACATATACAAAAATACACATAGAATAATTAAATTTGTATTAAAATTAATATACAAAATGAACGTACAAAAAGGTGAATTTATATTGAAAAAATATGCAAAATGCACATAAAACAATGTATATTTGTTACAAAATATATATACGAATACACATAAAATAACATATATTTCTATAGAAATATATATAGAAAATACACATGAAATGACGTAAATACGCATAAAAATATATATACACAATACACATTAAATAATGTGAATTCGCGTCAAAATAAATAAACAAAGTATCAATAAAAAATGTGTATTTGTATGGAAATAGATATACAAAATACACATAAAATATTTTAAATTTATAAAAAACTCTTTTTATTAAGATATATATACCAAAATAATAAAATATTTAAATTTGTATTACAATAAATATACAAAATGCACATACAATAAGGTAGATTTATATTGAAATATATATGCTAAATACATATAAAACAATGTAAATTTGCTTCAAAATATATATACCAATACATATAAAATAACATATATTACTATAAAAATATATATACAAAATACACATTAAATGAAGTAAATACGTATAAGAAAATGTATACAAAGTACACATAAAATAATTAAATTTGTGTTAAAATAAATATACAAAATACACATACTGTGTATTTTGTATATCTTTTTTCATACAAATACACATTCTTTTCATGATATTTTGTTTATTTATTTTGACACGAATTAACATTATTTAATGTGTATTTTGTATATATATTTTTATACGTATTTACATTATTTTAAGTGTATTTTGTATATATATTTCTATAGAAATCTGCGTTATTTTATGTGTATTCGTATATATATTTTGAAACAAATTTACATTATTTTATGTGTATTTTGCATATTTTTTCAATACAAATTTACCTTATTGTATGTGCATTTTGTATATTAATTTTAATACAAATTTGATTAATCTATGTGTATTTCTGTATATGTATTTTTATAAAAACATGCTTTATTTTATGGGTATTTTGCATCTTTATTTTCATACAAATTGACATTATTTTATTGATATTCTGTGTATTTTTTTTATATGATTTTACATTATTCTATGGGTATTTTGTATATATATTTATATAAAATGTATTTGTTTTCATTTCATACAAATCTACATTATTTTATGTGTTTTTTGTACATGTATTTAAATACAAATTTAACTAGTTATATGTGTATTTTGTATATCTATTTTGTATGTATATTTTCATAGAAATTTACTCTATTTTATGAGTATTCGTATATATATTTTGATACAAATTTACATTATTGATGTGTATTTTGCATATCTATTTCAATACAAATTTACTTTATTGTACGTGCATTTTGTATATTTATTTTAATACAAATTTAACTATTTTATATGTATTTTTGTATATATATTTTTATGCAAATATGCGTTATTATATGGATATTTTGTATCTTTATTTTCATACAAATTTACATTATTTTATTGATATTCTCTTTATTTATTTTGATACGATTTAACATTATTCTATGTGTATTTTGTATATTTTTTTTTATACAAATTTACATTATTTAATGTTCATTTTGTATATATATTTTATCCAAATTTACATTATTTTATGTGTATTTGTTTATATATTTTCATACATATTTACATAATTTTATGTGTTTTTTTGTATATATATTTTTCTACGTATTTAAATTATTTTATGTGTATTTTGTATATACATTTTCATAAAAAAAATACGTTATTTTATTGTGTGTATAAGTATATATTTTGATACAATTTTTTTACAAATTCATGTTATTTAATGTGTATTTGTATATATATTTTCATACAAATTTATATTATTTTATGTGTATTTTTTCATATATTTCATTACAAATTTACCTTATTTTATGTGTATTTTGTATATATATTTTCATCCAAAATTACATTATTTTATTGATATTTTCTTAATTTAATTCGATACGAATTTAGATTATTTCATAGGTATTTTGTATACATATTTTTATACTCATTTACATTATCTAAAGTGTGTTTTGAATATATATTTTTATGCAAATTTATTTTATGTTCATTTTTCTACATATATTTTTATATAAATTTCCGTTATTTTATGTATATAGTTTTATATAAATTTACGTTATTTTATGTGCATTTTGTATATTTATATTTATACAAATACACATTCTTTTATTGGTATATTGTTTATTTACATTTATACGAATTTACATTATTTTATGTGTATTTTTATACATTTTTTTATACGTATTTATTTAATATTATGTGTATTTTGTATATGTATTTTTATAGAAATCTACGTTATTTTATGTGTATTCGTATATATTTTGAAACAAATTTACATTATTTTATATGTATTTTGCATATCTATTTCAATACAAATTTACCTTATTGTATGTGCATTTTGTATATTTATTTTAATACAAATTCAAATATTTTATGTGTATTTTGGTATCAATATTTTTATAAAAAATGCGTTATTTTATAGGTATTTTGCATCTTAATTTTCATACAAATTTACATTATTTTATTAATATTCTGTGTATATATTTTGATACGATTTTACATTATTCTATTTGTGTTTTGTATATATTTTTTTTATACATATTTACATTATTTAATGTGTATTTTGATTATATATTTCATACAAATTTACGTTATTATATGTGTATTTGTTTATATATTTTCTTTCAAATTTACATTATTTTATATGTATTTTGTATATGTATTTCAATACAAATTAACCTAATTTTATGTGTATTTTGTATATTTCTTTTCATACAAATTTAAATTATTTTTGTGTATTTTTGTATATAGTTTTATACAAATTTTGGTTATTTTATGTACGGATTTACATTATTTAATGTGTGTTTTGTATATATATTTTTATCCAAAGTTAATTTATTTTACGTTCATTTTTGGACATATATTTTTATGGAAATTAGCGTTATTTTATATGTATTTGTATATGTTTTCTCATACAAATTTACATTATTTTATTGATATTTTGTTTATTTAGTTTGATACGAATTACATGATTATATGTGTATTTTGTACATATTTTTTATACGTATTTACATTACTTAATGTGTATTTTGTTTATATATTTTTAAACAAATTTACGTTATTATATGTATTTTTATAAATATTTTGATACAAATTTACATTATTTTATGTATTTTCTATATACATTTGAATTCAAATTTAGCTTATTTTATCTGTATTTTGTATATCTATTTTCATACGAATTTAATAACTTCTTTGTATTTTTGTATATAGTTTTCTAAAAATTTACGTTATTTTATGTGTATTTTGTAAATTTATATTTATACAAATACACATTCTTTTATTGGTATTTTGTTTATTTATTTTGATACGAATTTACATTATTTTATGTGTATTTTGTATACATTTTCTTATACGTATTTACTTCATTTTATGTGTATTTTGTATATATATTTTTATACAAATCTACGTTATTTTATGTGTATTCGTATATATATTTTGAAACAAATTTACATTGTTTTATATGTATTTTGCATATCTATTTGAATACAGATTTACTTTATTGTATGTGTATTTTGTATATTTATTTTAATACAAATTAATTTTTTCATGTGTATTTTGGTATATATATTTTAAAAAAAAAATGCGTTATTTAATGGGTATTTTGCATCTTTATTTTCATACAAATTTACATTGTTTTATTATTATTCAGTGTATTTATTTTGATACGATTTTACATTATTCTATTTGTGTTTTGTATATATTTTTTTATACATATTTACATTATTTAATGTGTATTTTGTATATTTTAAAACAAATTTACGTTATTTTATGCGCATCTGTTAAAATATTTTGATACAAATTTACATTATTTATGTATTTTGTATATATATTTTAATACAAATTTAGTTTATTTTATGTATATTTTGTATATCTATTTTCATTCGTATCAAAACAAATAAACAAAATAGCAATAAAATAATGTAAATTTGTATGAGATAACATATACAAATACACATAAAATAACGCAAATTTCTAAAAAAATATATGTACAAAAATGCACATAAAATAAAGTAAATTTGCATAAAAATATATATACAAAACACACATTAAATAATGTAAATCCGTCCATAAAATAAACTAAATTTGTATAAAACTATATACAAAAATACACAAAAATTTTTAAAATTTGTATGAAAAGAAATATACAAAATACACATAAAATTAGGTAAATTTGTATTGAAATACATATACAAAATACATATAAAATAATGTAAATTTGAATGAAAATATATAAACAAATACACTTATAATAACGTAAATTTGTATAAAATATATATGCAAGATACACATTAAATAATGTAAATTTGTATAAAAAATATATACAAAAAAGAAATAGAATAATGTAAAATCCTATCAATATAAATACACAGAATATCAATAAAATAATGTAAATTTGTATGAAAAGAAAGATGCTAAATTTATAAAATAGCGCATTTTTATAAAATATATATACCAAAATACACATAAAATATTTAAATTTGTATTGAAATAAATATACAAAATGCATATACAGTAAGGTAAATATGTATTGAAAGAGATATTCAAAAATACATATAAAACAAAGTTAATTTGTTTCAAAATATACATTTCAATTCAAATTTAGCTTATTTTATCTGTATTTTGTATATCTATTTCCATACGAATTTAATTACTTCTGTGTATTTTTGTATAGTTTTATACAAATTTACGTTATTTTATGTGTATTTTGTATATTTATATTTATACAAATACACATTCGTTTATTGGTATTTTGTTTATTTATTTTTATACGAATTTACATTATTTTATTTGTATTTTGTATACATTTTCTTATACGTATTTACTTCTTTTTATGTGTATTTTGTATATATATTTTTATACAAATCTACGCTATTTTATGTGTATTCGTATATATATTTTGAAACAAATTTACATTGTTTTATATGTATTTTGCATATCTATTTCAATACAGATTTACCTTATTGTATGTGTATTTTGTATATTTATTTTAATACAAATTAATTTTTTCATGTGTATTTTGGTATATATATTTTTTATAAAAAATGCGTTATATAATGGGTATTTTGCATCTTTATTTTCATACAAATTTACATTGTTTTATTAATATTCTGTGTATTTATTTTAATACGATTTTACATTATTCTATTTGTGTTTTGTATATATTTTTTTATACATATTTACATTATTTAATGTGTATTTTGTATATTTTAAAACAAATTTACGTTATTTTATGCACATCTGTTAAAATATTTTGATACAAATTTACATTATTTTATGTATTTTGTATATATATTTCAATACAAATTTAGTTTATTTTATGTATATTTTGTATATCTATTTTCATTCGTATCAAAATAAATAAACAAAATAGCAATCAAATAATGTAAATTTGTATGAGAAAACATATACAAATACACATAAATTAACGCAAATTTCTAAAAAATATATGTACAAAAATGCACATAAAATAAAGTAAATTTGCATAAAAATATATATACAAAACACACATTAAATAAAGTAAATGCGTACATAAAATAACCTAAATTTGTATAAAACTATATACAAAAATACACAAAAATATTTAAAATTTGTATGAAAAGAAATATACAAAATACACATAAAATTAGGTAAATTTGTATTGAAATACATATACAAAATACACATAGAATAATGTAAATTTGAATGAAAATATAAACAAATACACTTAAAATAACGTAAATTTGTATAAAATATATATGCAAGATACACATTAAATAATGTAAATGTGTATAAAAAAATATTTACAAAAAAGAAATAGAATAATGTAAAATCCTATCAATATAAATACACAGAATATCAATAAAATAATGTAAATTTGTATGAAAAGAAAGATGCAAAATTCCCATAAAATAGCGAATTTTTTATAAAAATATATATACCAAAATACACATAAAATATTTAAATTTGTATTGAAATAAATATATAAAATGCATATACAGTAAGGTAAATATGTATTGAAAGAGATATTCAAAAATACATATAAAACAAAGTAAATTTGTTTCAAAATATATATACGAATACACATAAAATAACGTAGATTTCTGTAGAAATATATATACAAAATACACATGAAATTATGTAAATACGTATAAAAATATATATACAAAATACATATCTAATTAAATTCGTGTCAAAATAAATAAACAAAATGTCATGAAAAGAAGGTGTATTTGTATGAAAATAAATAATAGATAATAAATTTGTATGAAATATATATGCAAGATACACATTAAATAATGTAAATATGTATAAAAAAATATATACAAAAAACAAATAGAATAATGTGAAATCGTATCAAAATAAATACACCGAATATTAATAAAATAATGTAAATTTGTATGAAAATAAAGATGCAAAATTCCCATCAAATAGCGCATTTCTTATAAAAATATATATACCAAAATACACATAAAATATTTAAATTTGTATTGAAGTAAATATACAAAATGCACATACAATAAGGTAAACTTGTATTGAAAGAGATATGCAAAGTAAATATAAAACAATGTAAATTTGTTTCAAAATATATACGAATACACATAAAATAACGTAGATTTCTATAAAAATATATATACAAAATACACATAAATTAAGTAAATACGTATAAAAATAGATATACAAAATACACATAGAATAATGTAAAATTGTTTAAAAAAATAAACAGAATATAAATAAAATAATGTAAATTTGTATGAAAATAAAAATGCAAAATACCCATAAAATAAAGCATATTTTTATAAAAATACATATACAAAAATACACATAGCATAATTAAATTTGTATTAAAATTAATATACAAAATGCATATACAATAAGGTAAATTTGTATTGAAAAAATATGCAAAATACACATAAAACAGTGTAAATTTATTTCAAAATCTATATACGAATACTCATAAATCAACGTAGATTTCTATAGAAATATATATAGAAAATACACATCAAATGATGTAAACACGTATAAAAATATATATAAAAAATACACATTAAATAATGTAAATTCGCGTCAAAATAAATAAACAAAATATCAATAAAAGAATGTGTATTTGTATGAAAATACACATCACAAATAAAATCACCTAAATTTGTATAAAACTATATACAAAAATACACAAAAATAATTTTAATTTGTATGAAAATAAATATACAAAATACACATAAAATTAGGTAAATTTGTATTGAAATACATTTACAAAATACACATAAAATAATGTAAATTTGAATGAAAATATATAAACAAATACACTTAAAATAACGTAAATTTGTATGAAATATATATAAAAAATACAGATTAAATAATGTAAATATGTATAAGAAAATATGTACAAAACACAAATAGAATAATATAAAATGGTGTCAAAATAAATACACAGAATATTAATAAAATAATGTAAATTTGTATGAAAATTAAGATGCAAGATACCCATAAAATAATGCATTTTTTATAAAAATATTTATACCAAGACACACATAAAATATTTGAATTTGTATTAAAATAAATATACAAAATGCACATACAATAAGGTAAATTTGTATTGAAATAGATATGCAAAATACATATAAAACCATGTAAATTTTTTTCAAAATATATATATAAGAATACTAATAAAATAACTTATTTTTCTATGAAAATAAATATAAAAAATACACATATATTAAAGTAAATACGTATAAAAAGGTGTACAAAATACATAAAATAATGTAAACTTATCAAAATAAATAAACAAAATACTAATAAAAGAATGTGTTATAAATATACAAAATACAAATAAAATAACGTAAATTTATATAAAACTATATAAAATACACAAAATAATTAAATTTGTGAAAATAGATATACAAAATACATGTATATTTTGTATATTTATTTTCATATAAATTGAAATATATTTATATTTATTTATATATATTTTCAAACAAATTTTCGTTATTTATATATATTTATATATTTATTTATTCTACAAATATACTTTCTTTTATCTGAATTTTGTTTATTGAATTTGAAACGAATTTACCTTATTTTGTATATCTATTTTCATACAAATTAAAATACTTCTGTGTATTTTTGTATAGTTTTATATAAATTTACGTTATTTTATGTGTATTGTATATTTATATTTATACAAATACACATTCTTTTATTGGTATTTTGTATATTTATTTTGATACGAATTTACATTATTTTATGTGTATTTTGTATACATTTATATACGTATTTACTTCATTTTATGTGTATTTGTATATATATTTTATAAAATCTACGTTATTTTATGTGTATTCGTATATATATTTGAAACAAATTTACATTGTTTTATATGTATTTTGCATATCTATTTCAATACAAGTTTACCTTATTATATGTGCATTTGTATATTTATTTAAATTCAAATTATATATTTATGTGTATTTTGGTATATATATTTTATAAAAAAAGAAATGCGTTGATGAGTTTTGCATCTTTATTTTCATACAAATTTACATTATTTTATTAATATTCTGTATTTATTTTGATACGATTTACATTATTCTATTAGTTTTGTATATATTTTTTATACAAATTTACATTATTTAAATGTATCTTGAATATATATTTCATACAAATCTACTAATTTTATGTGTATTTTGTATATTTATTTTCATACAAATGCATTCTTTTCATGATATTTTGTATATTTATTTTGTCACAAATTTATATTTATTTTATGTGTATTTCATATATATATATATATATATATATATATATATATATATATATATATATATATATATATATATATATATATATATATATATATATATATATTTACATCAATTTCATGTGTATTTTGTATATATATTTCTATAGAAATATACGTTATTTTATGTGTATTCGTATATATATTTTGACTCAAATTTACACTGTTTTATTTGTATTTTGCGTTTTTTTTCAATAAAAACTTACCTTATTGTATGTGTGCATTTTGTATATTAATTTTAATACAAATTTAATTATTCTATGTGTATTTTTGTATATGTATTTTAAAAAAAATATGGATTTTCATTTTGTTATTTTTGATCTTTATTTTCATACCAATTTAAATTATTTTATTGATATTCTGTGTACTTATTTTGATACGATTTTACATTATTCTATGTATAACAAAAATAAATACATACACAAAAATAGATATGCAAAATACATATAAACAATGTATATATGTATATATGTATGTATATATACGAATAAACTTGAAATAAGGTAGATTTCTATAAAAATATATAAAATACACATAAAATTAAGTAAATACCTAAAAAAAATTTATAAAAAATACACATAAAATAATCTAAATTATTATAAAAAAAATAAAAAAAATAACAATAAATGACTGTGTATTTTTATATATATATATATATATATATATATATATATATATATATATATATATATATATATATATATATATATATATATATATATATATATATATATATATATATATATATATATATATATATATATATATATATATATATATAACCTAAATTTATACTATATATATAAATACACAAAAATATTTTAAATTTATAAATATATATACAAAATACACACATAAAATTAGGTAAATTTGTATTGAAATACATACACAAAATACACATAAAATAATGTAAATTTGAATGAAAATACATAAACAAATACACTTGAAATAACGTAAATTTGTATAAAAATATATATCAAAACACAAATAGAATAATGTTAAATCGTATCAAAATAAATACAGAATATCAATACAATAATGTAAATTTATGAAAATAAAGAAACAAAATACCCATAAAATAACGCATATTTTTTTAAATATATATACAAATACACATCAAAAATTATATTTGTATTAAAATAAATATACAAAAAACACATACAATAAGGTAACTTTGTATTGAAATAGATACGCAAAATACATATAAAACAATGTAAATTTGTTTCAAAATATATATACGAATACACATAAAATAACGTAGATTTCCATAGAAATATATACAAAATACACATAAAATGAAGTAAATACGTATACAAAACGTATAAAATACACATAAAATAATGTAAATTCGTATCAAAATAAATAAACAAAATACCAATAAAAAAATGTGTATTTGTATGAATATAAATATACAAAATACACATAAAATAACGTAAATTTATATAAAACTATATACAAAAATAAACAGAATAATTAAATTTGTATGGAAATATATACAAAATACACACGAAATAAGCTAAATTTGAATTGAGATATATATACAAAATACATGAAATAAAGTAAATTTGTATCAAAATATTTATACAAATACACATATAATAACGTAAATTTGTATGAAAATATATAAACAAAATACACATTAAATATTGTAAATACTTATAAAAAATATGTACAAAATACACATATAATCATGTAATTCGTATCAAAATAAATAAACAAAATACCAATAAAATAATATAAATTTGTATGAGTAGACGTGTATGTTGCATATTTTTTCAATACAAATTTACCTTATTATATACGCATTTTGTATATTAGTTTTAATACAAATTTAATTATTCGATGTGTATTTTTGTATCTGTATTTTTATAAACATATGCTTTATTTTTTTGGGTATTTTGCATCTTTATTTTCATACAAATTTACATTATTGTATTGATATTCAGCTCATTCATTTTGATACGAATTGACATTATTCTATGTGTATTTTGAATATATTTTTCATACAAATTTACGTTATTTTATGTTTAAAAATATGTACAAAATACACATATAATCATGTAATTCGTATCAAAATAAATAAACAAAATACCAATAAAATAATATAAATTTGTATGAGTAATTGTGTATGTTGCATATTTTTTCAATAAAATTTACCTTATTATATACGCCTTTTGTGTATTAATTTTAATACAAACTTAATTATTTGATGTGTATTTTTGTATCTGTATTTTTATAAACATATGCTTTATTTTTTGGGTATTTTGCATCTTTATTTTCATACAAATTTACATTATTTTATTGATATTCTGCTCATTCATTTTGATACGAATTGACATTATTCTATGTGTAGTTTGTATATATTTTTCATACAAATTTACGTTATTTTATGTGTATTTGTTTATATATTTTGACACAAATTTACAATATTTTATGGGTATTTTGTATATACATTTCAAAAGAAATTTACCTAGTTTTATGTGTATTTTGTATATCTATTTTCATACAAACTCAAATTATTTCTATGTATTTTTGTATATATTTTAATACAAATTTATACAAATACACATATAATAACGTAAATTTGTATGAAAATATATAAACAAAATACACATTAAATAATGTAAATACGTATAAAAAAATGTGTACAAAATACACATATAATCATGTAATTCGTATCAAAATAAATAAACAAAATACCATTAAAATAATATAAATTTGTATGAGTAAACGAGTATGTTGCATATTTTTTCAATACAAATTTACATTATTATATACGCATTTTGTATATTAATTTTAATACAAATTTAATTATTCGATGTGTATTTTTGTATCTGTATTTTTATAAACATATGCTTTATTTTTTGGGTATTTTGCATCTTTATTTTCATACAAATATACATTATTTTATTGATATTTTGCTCATTCATTTTGATACGAATTGACATTATTCTATGTGTATTTTGTATATATTTTTCATACAAATTTACGTTATTTTATGTGTATTTGTTTATATATTTTGACACAAATTTACAATATTTTATGGCTATTTTGTATATACATTTCAAAAGAAATTTACCTAGTTTTATGTGTATTTTGAATATCTATTTTCATACAAACTCAAATAATTTCTATGTATTTTTGTATATATTTTAATACATATTTTAGTTATGTTATGTGTATTTTGTAAATTTATTTTCATTCATATATATATATTATTTTGTTGGTGTTTTGTTGATTTATATTGATACGAATTTACATTATTTTATATGTACTTTGTATATATATTTTTATACGCTTTTACATTATTTAATATTTATTTTGAATATATATTTTTATACAAATTCATGGTATTTTATGTGTATTTGTATATATATTTTCATATAAATTTACATTATTTTATGTGTATTTTGTACATATATTTTATTACAAATCTACCTTATTTTATGTTTATTTTGTATATGTATTTTGTATATTTATATTTATCCAAATACACATTCTTTTATTGGAATTTTGTTTATTTATTTTAAATCGAGTTTACATTATTTTATGTGTATTTTGTATACATTTTTTTATACGTATTTACTTAATTTTATGTGTATTTTGTATATATATTTTTATAGAAATCTACGTTTTTTATTTGTATTCGTATATATATTTTGAAACAAATTTACATTGTTTTATATGTATTTTTGCATATCTCTTTCTATACAAATTTACCTTATTGTATGTGCATTTTGTATATTTATTTCAATACAAATTTAAATATTTTATGTGTATTTTGGTATATATATTTTTATAAGAAATGCGCTATTTTATGGGAATTTTGCATCTTTATTTTCATACAAATTTACATTATTTTATTAATATTCGGTGTATTTATTTTGATACGAGTTTACATTATTCTATTTGTTTTTTTGTATACACTTTTTTATACATATTTACATTATTTAATGAGTATCTTGCATATATATTTTATACAAATTTATTATCTATTATCTATTTTTATACAAATACACATTCTTTTCATGTTATTTTGTTTATTTATTTTGATACGAATTTACATTATTTGGTATGTATTTTGTATATATATTTTTATACGTATATACATAATTTCATATGTATTTTGTATATATATTTCTATAGAAATCTACTTTATTTTATATGTATTCGTATATATATTTTGAAACAAATTTACATTGTTTTATATGTATTTTTGAATATCTCTTTTAATACAAATTTACCTTACTGTATATGCATTTTGAATGTTTATTTCAATACAAATTTAAATTTTTTATGTGTATTTTGGTATATATATTTTTATAAAAAAATGCGATAATTTTTGGGAATTTTGCATCTTGATTTTCATACAAATTTATATTATTTTATTGATATTTTGTGTATTTATTTTGATACGATTTTATATTATTCTATTTGTTTTTTGTATATATTTTTTTATACACATTTACATTATTTAATGTGTATCTTGCATATATATTTTATACAAATTTACGTTATTTTAAGTGTATTTTTTTATATTTTCATTCAAGTTTACATTTATTTTAAATCGATATTACATTATTTTATGTGTATTTTGTATACATTTTTTTATACGTATTTACTTAATTTTATGTGTATTTTGTATATATATTTTTATAGAAATCTACGTTTTTTTTTTTTTGTATTCGTATATATATTTTGAAACAAATTTACATTGTTTTATATGTATTTTGCATATCTCTTTCAATACAAATTTACCTTATTGTATGTGCATTTTGTATATTTATTTCAATACAAATTTAAATATTTTATGTGTATTTTGGTATATATATTTTTATAAGAAATGCGCTATTTTATGGGAATTTTGCATCTTTATTTTCATACAAATTTACATTATTTTATTAATATTCGGTGTATTTATTTTGATACGATGTTACATTATTCTATTTGTTTTTTGTATATACTTTTTTATACATATTTACATTATTTAATGTGTATCTTGCATATATATTTTATACAAATTTATTATCTATTATCTATTTTTATACAAATACACATTCTTTTCATGATATTTTGTTTATTTATTTTGACACGAATTTACATTATTTGATATGTATTTTGTATATATATTTTTATACGTATTACATAATTTTCATATGTATTTTGTATATGTATTTCTATAGAAATCTACTTTATTTTATGTGTATTCGTATATATATTTTGAAACAGATTTACATTGTTTTATATGTATTTTTTAATATCTCTTTCAATACAAATTTACCTTACTGTATATGCATTTTGTATATTTATTTTTAACAAATTTAAATATTTTATGTGTATTTTGGTAAATATATTTTTATAAAAAATGCGATAATTTTTGGGAATTTTGCATCTTTATTTTCATACAAATTTACATTATTTTATTGATATTCTGTGTATTTATTTTGATACGATTTTACATTATTCTATTTGTTTTTTGTATATACTTTTTCATACACATTTACATTATTTAATGTGTATCTTGCATATATATTTTATACAAATTTACGTTATTTTATGTGTATTTTTTATATATTTTCATTCAAATTTACATTATTTGATGTGTATTTTGTATATGTATTTCAATACAAATTTACCTAAATTTATGTGTATTTTGTATATTTCTTTTCAAACGAATTTAAATACTTTTTGTGTATTTTTGTATATAGTTTTATAAAAATTTATGTTATTTTATGTACGCATTTACATTATTTAGTGTGTGTTTTGTATATATATATATATATATATATATATATATATATATATATATATATATATATATATATATATATATATATATATATATATATATATATATATATATATATATATATATATATATATATATATATATGTGCATTTTTGTACATATATTTTTATAGAAATTTGCGTTATTTGTATATGTTTTCTCATACAAATTTACATTATTTTATTGCTATTTTGTTCATCTATTTTGATACGAGTTACATGATTATATGTGTATTTTGTACATATTTTTTATACGTATTTACATTACTTAATGTGTATTTTGTTTATATATTTTTAAACAAATCTACGTTATTATATATATTTGTATAAATATTTTCATACAGATTTACATTATTTTATGTATTTTGTATGTACATTTCAATTCAAATTTAGCTTATTTTAGCTGTATTTTGTATATATATTTTCATACAAATTTAATTACTTCTGTGTTTTTTTGTATATAGTTTTATACAAATTTACGATATTTTTTGTGTATTTTGTATATTTATATTTATACAAATACATATTCTTTTACTGGTATTTTGTTTATTTATTTTGATACGATTTTTATGTGTATTTTGTATTCATTTTTTTATCCGTATTTACTTCATTTTATGAGTATTTTGTATATATTTTTATTGAAATCTACGTTATTTTATGTGTATTCGTATATATATTTTGAAACAAATTTACATTGTTTTATATGTATTTTTGAATATCTCTTTCAATACAAATTTACCTCTCCATATATACCAAAATACACATAAAAAAATTAAACTTGTATTAAAATAAATATTTAAAAAACACATACAATAAGGCAAATTATTATTGAAATAGATATGCAAAATACATATAAAACAATGTAAATTTGTTTCAAAATATATATACACATAAAATAACGTAGATTTCTATAAAATATATATACAAAATACATAAATGAAGTAAATACGTATAAAAATGTATACAAAATACATAAAATAATGTAAATTGCATCAAAATAAATATACAAAATACCAATAAAAGAATGTATTTGTATAAATATAAATATACAAAATACACATAAAATAACGTAAATTTATATAAAACTATATACAAAAATACACAGAAGTATTTAATTTGTATGAAAATAGATATACAAAATAAGGTAAATTCGTTTCAAATTCAATAAACAAAATTCAGATTTTTTAAAAATATATAAAATCAGATTATCAGATTTTGTATATCTATTTGCATACAAACTCAAATTATTTCTATGTATTTTTGTATATATTTTAGTACAAATTTTAGTTATGTTATGTGTATTTCGTAAATTTATTTTCATTCAAATATATATTATTTTATTGGTGTTTTGTTGATTTATATTGATACGAATTTACATTATTTTATATGTACTTTGTATATATATTTTTATACGCTTGTACATTATTTAATATTTATTTTGAATATATATTTTTATACAAATTCATGGTATTTTATTTGTATTTGTATATATGTTTCATATAAATTTACATTATTTTATGTGTATTTTGTACATATATTTTATTACAAATCTACCTTATTTTATGTTTATTTTGTATATGTATTTTGTATATTTATATTTATCCAAATATACATTCTTTTATTGGTATTTTGTTTATTTATTTTAAATCGGATTTACATTATTTTATGTGTATTTTGTATACATTTTTTTATACGTATTTACTTAATTTTATGTGTATTTTGTATATATTTTTATAGAAATCTACGTTTTTTTATTTGTATTCGTATATATATTTTGAAACAAATTTACATTGTTTTATATGTATTTTTGCATATCTCTTTTAATACAAATTTACCTTATTGTATGTGCATTTTGTATATTTATTTCATGCAAATTTAAATATTTTATGTGTATTTTGGTATATATATTTATATAAGAAATGCGCTATTTTATGGGAATTTTGCATCTTTATTTTCATACAAATTTACATTATTTTATTAATATTCGGTGTATTTATTTTGATACGATGTTACATTATTCTATTTGTTTTTTGTATATACTTTTTTTTATACATATTTACATTATTTAATGTGTATCATGCATATATATTTTATACAAATTTATTATCTATTATCTATTTTCATACAAATACACATTCTTTTCATGATATTTTGTTTATTTATTTTGACAAGAATTTACATTATTTGATATGTATTTTGTATATATATTTTTATACGTATTTACATAATTTCATAAGTATTTTGTATATATATTTCTATAGAAATCTACTTTATTTTATGTGTATTCGTATATATATTTTGAAACAAATTTACATTGTTTTATATGTATTTTTGAATATCTCTTTTAATACAAATTTACCTTACTGTATATGCATTTTGTATATTTATTTCAATACAAATTTAAATATTTTATGTATATTTTGGTAAATATATTTTTATAAAAAATGCGATAATTTTTGGGAATTTTGTATCTTTATTTTCATACAAATTTACATTATTTTATTGATATTATGTGTATTTATTTTGATACGATTTTACATTATTTTATTTGTTTTTTGTATATATATTTTTTATACACATTTACATTATTTAAAGTGTATCTTGCATATATATTTTATACAAATATACGTTATTTTAAGTGTATTTGTTTATATATTTTTATTCAAATTTACATTATTTGATGTGTATTTTGTATATGTATTTCAATACAAATTTACCTAATTTTATGTGTATTTTGTATATTTCTTTTCAAACAAATTTAAACTATTTTTGTGTATTTTTGTATATAGTTTTATACAAATTTAGGTTATTTTATGTACGCATTTACATTATTTAGTGTGTGATTTATATATATATATATATATATATATATATATATATATATATATATATATATATATATATATATATATATATATTTTTTTTTTTTTTTACAGCAAAGGAGACAGCTCAAGGGCACAAAAAAGTAAACATTAATAAAAAAAAAAGCCCGCTACTCGCTGCTCCTAAAAAGAATCCAAAGAGGTGGCCGAAAGATAAGTCAGTTTCGGGAGGAGGTGTCCTGATACCCTCCTCTTGAAAGAGTTCAAGTCGTAGGCAGGAGGAAATACAGATGAAGGAAGATTGTTCCAGAGTTTACCAGCGTGAGGGATGAAAGAGTGAAGATGCTGGTTAACTCTTGCATAAGGGGTTTGGACAGTATAGGGATGAGCATGAGTAGAAAGTCGAGTGCAGCGGGGCCGCGGGAGGGGGGGAGGCATGCAGTTAGCAAGTTCAGAAGAGCAGTCAGCGTGGAAATATCGATAGAAGATAGAAAGAGAGGCAACATTGCGGCGGAATTTAAGAGGTAGAAGACTATCAGTATGAGGAGGAGAGCTGATGAGACGAAGAGCCTTTGCCTCCACTCTGTCCAGAAGAGCTGTGTGGGAGCCCCCCACATGAGATGCATACTCCATACGAGGGCGGACAAGGCCCTGTATATGGACAGCAACTGTGCAGGGGAGAAGAACTGGCGGAGACGGTACAGAACGCCCAGCCTCGAGGAAGCTGATTTAGTAAGAGATGAGATATGAAGTTTCCAGTTGAGATTTTGAGTTAAGATAGACCGAGGATGTTTAGTGTTGAGGAAGGTGATAGCTGGGTGTTGTCAAAGAATAGGGGATAGTTGTTTGGAAGATTGTGTCGAGTGGATAGGTGGAGAAACTGTGTTTTTGAGGCGTTGAAGGACACCAGGTTCTTCTTGCCCCAATCGGAAATAATAGTAAGGTCTGAGGCTAAGCGTTCTGCAGCCTCCAGCCTTGAGTCGTTAAGTTCCTGAAGGGTGGGTCTTCTATTAAAAGAAGTTGAATAATGCAGAGTGGAATCATCGGCGTAGGAATGGATAGGACAGTTCGTTTTGGAAAGAAGATCATCAATGAACAACAGAAAAAGAGTGGGAGATAGGACAGAACCCTGGGATACACCACTGTTAATAGATTTAGGGGAAGAACAGTGACCGTCTACCACGGCAGAAATAGAACGGTCAGAAAGGAAACTGGAGATAAAGGTACAGAGAGAAGGATAGAAACCGTAGGAGGGTAGTTTAGAAAGCAAAGATTTGTGCCAGACCCTATCAAAAGCTTTTGATATGTCCAGCGCAATAGCAAAAGTTTCACCGAAACGGCTAAGAGAGGATGACCAAGAGTCAGTTAAGAAGGCTAGGAGATCACCAGTAGAACGCCCCTTGCGGAACCCATACTGGCGATCAGATAGAAGGTCAGAAGTGGAAAGGTGCTTTTGAATCTTACGGTTAAGGATTGATTCAAAAGCTTTAGATAGACAAGAAAGTAAAGCAATAGGACGGTAGTTTGAGGGATTGGAGCGGTCACCCTTCTTAGGTACAGGCTGTGTGAAGGCATACTTCCAGCAAGAAGGAAAGGTAGATGTTGACAGGCAGAGGCGAAAGAGTTTGACCAGGCAGGGTGACAGCACGGAGGCACAGTTTTTAAGGACAATAGGAGGCACTCCATCAGGTCCATAAGCCTTCTGAGGATTGAGGCCAGAGAGGGCATAGAAAACATCATTTTGAAGAATCTTTATAACAGGCATAAAGGAGGAATATATATATATATATTTTTGCAAATTTACTTTATCTTATGTGCATTTTTGTACATATATTTTTAAAGAAATTTGCGTTATTTGTACATGTTTTCTCATACAAATTTACATTATTTTATTGCTATTTTGTTTATTTATTTTGATACGAATTACATGATTATATGTGTATTTTGTACATATTTTTTATACGTATTTACATTACTTAATGTGTATTTTGTTTATATATTTTTAAACAAATCTACGTTATTTTATGTATTTGTATAAATATTTTGATACAGATTTACATTATTTTATGTATTTTGTATGTACATTTCAATTCAAATTTTGTTTATTTTAGCTGTATTTTGTATATATATTTTCATACAAATTTAATTACTTCTGTGTATTTTTGTATACAGTTTTATACAAATCTATGATATTTTATGTGTATTTTGTATATTTATATTTATACAAATACACATTTTTTTATACGTATTTACTTAATTTTATGTGTATTTTGTATATATATTTTTATAGAAATCTACGTTTTTTTATTTGTATTCGTATATATATTTTGAAACAAATTTACATTGTTTGATATGTATTTTTGCATATCTCTTTCAATACAAATTTACCTTATTGTATGTGCATTTTGTATATTTATTTCAATACAAATTTAAATATTTTATGTGTATTTTGGTATATATATTTTTATAAGAAATGCGCTATTTTATGGGAATTTTGCATCTTTATTTTCATACAAATTTACATTATTTTATTAATATTCGGTGTATTTATTTTGATACGAATTTACATTATTCTATTTTATTTTTGTATATACTTTTTTATACATATTTACATTATTTAATGAGTATCTTGCATATATATTTTATGCAAATTTATTATCTATTATCTATTTTTATACAAATACACATTCTTTTCATGATATTTTGTTTATTTATTTTGACACGAATTTACATTATTTGATATGTATTTTGTATATATATTTTTATACGTATTTACATAATTTCATATGTATTTTGTATATATATCTATAGAAATCTACTTTATTTTATGTGTATTCGTATATATATTTTGAAACAAATTTACATTGTTTTATATGTATTTTTGAATATCTCTTTTAATACAAATTTACCTTACTGTATATGCATTTTGTATATTTATTTCAATACAAATTTAAATATTTTATGTGTATTTTGGTATATATATTTTTATAAAAAATGCGGTATTTTTTGTGAATTTTGCATCTTTATTTTCATACAAATTTACATTATTTTATTGATATTCTGTGTATTTATTTTGATACGGTTTTACATTATTCTATTTGTTTTTTGTATATATTTTTTTATACACATTTATATTATTTAATGTGTATCTTGCTTATATATTTTATACAAATTTACGTTATTTTAAGTGTATTTGTTTTTATATTTTCATTAAAATTTACATTTATTCTAATTCGAAAATACATTATTTTATGTGTATTTTGTATACATTTTTTTATACGTATTTACTTAATTTTATGTGTATTTTGTATATATATTTTTTTAGAAATCTTCGTTTTTTTATTTGTATTCGTATATATATTTTGAAACAAATTTACATTGTTTTATATGTATTTTTGCATATCTCTTTCAATACAAATTTACCTTATTGTATGTGCATTTTGTATATTTATTTCATGCAAATTTAAATATTTTATGTGTATTTTGGTATATATATTTTTATAAGAAATGCGCTATTTTATGGGAATTTTTCATCTTTATTTACATACAAATTTACATTTTTTTATTAATATTCGGTGTATTTATTTTGATACGATGTTACATTATTCTATTTGTTTTTGTATATACTTTTTTATACATATTTACATTATTTAATGTGTATCTTGCATATATATTTTATACAAATTTATTATCTATTATCTATTTTCATACAAATACACATTCTTTTCATGATATTTTGTTTATTTATTTTGACACGAATTTACATTATTTGATATGTATTTTGTATATATATTTTTATACGTATTTACATAATTTCATATGTATTTTGTATATATATTTCTATAGAAATCTACTTTATTTTATGTGTATTCGTATATATATTTTGAAACAAATTTACATTGTTTTATATGTATTTTTGAATATCTCTTTCAATACAAATTTACCTTACTGTATATGCATTTTGTATATTTATTTCAATACAAATTTAAATATTTTATGTGTATTTTGGTATATATATTTTTATAAAAAATGCGATATTTTTGGGGAATTTTGCATCTTTATTTTCATACAAATTTACATTATTTTATTGATATTCTGTGTATTTATTTTGATACGATTTTACATTATTCTATTTGTTTTTTGTATATATATTTTTATACACATTTACATTATTTAATGTGTATCTTGCATATATATTTTATACAAATTTACGTTATTTTAAGTGTATTTGTTTATATATTTTCATTCAAATTTACATTATTTGATGTGTATTTTGTATATGTATTTCAATACAAATTTACCTAATTTTATGTGTATTTTGTATATTTCTTTTCAAACAAATTTAAATTATTTTTGTGTATTTTTGTATATTGTTTTATACAAATTTAGGTTATTTATGTACGCATTTACATTATTTAGTGTGTGTTTTGTATATATATTTTTTTGCAAATTTACTTTATTTTATGTGCATTTTTGTACATATATTTTTATACAAATTTGCGTTATTTGTATATGTTTTCTCATACAAATTTACATTATTTTATTGCTATTTTGTTTATTTATTTTGATACGAATTACATGATTATATGTGTATTTTGTACATATTTTTTATACGTATTTACATTACTTAATGTGTATTTTGTTTATATATTTTTAAACAAATCTACGTTATTATATGTATTTGTATAAATATTTTGATACAGATTTACATTATTTTATGTATTTTGTATGTACATTTCAATTCAAATTTAGCTTAATTTAGCTGTATTTTGTATATATATTTTCATACAAATTTAATTACTTCTGTGTATTTTTGTATATAGTTTTATACAAATTTACGATATTTTATGTGTATTTTGTATATATGTATTTTTTTAAATACACATTCTTTTACTAGTATTTTTTTTTTTTTTTGATACGATTTTTATGTATTTTTTGTATTCATTTTTTTATACGTATTTACTTCATTTTATGTGTATTTTGTACATATTTTTATAGAAATCTACGTTATTTTATGTGTATTCGTATATATATTTTGAAACAAATTTACATTGTTTTATATGTATTTTGCATATCTATTTTAATACAAATTTGCAAATTTACTTTATTTTATGTGCATTTATATATGTTTTCTCATACAAATTTAAATTATTTTATTGCTATTTTGTTTATTTATTTTGATACAAATGAAAATAAATATTCAAATAATACATAAAATAAACTAAATTTTTATTGAAATATATATACAAAATACATAAAATAATGTAAATTTGTATCAAAATATTTTAACAGATGCGCATAAAATAACGTAAATTTGTTTAAAATATATATACAAAATACACATTAAATAATGTAAATATGTATAAAAAATATATACAAAACACAAATAGAATAATGTAAAATCGTATCAAAATAAATAAACAAATACCAATAAAAACAATGTAAATTTGTATAAAATAAATATGCAAATACACATAAAATAACGTAAATTTGTATAAAATATATATACAAAATACACAGAAGTAAATTCGTATGAAAATAGATATACAAAATACAGATAAAATAAGCTAAATTTGAATTGAAATGTATATACAAATACATAAAATAATGTAGATTTGTATCAAAATATTTATAAAAATACCTACATAAAATAACGCATTTTTTTATTTATAAAATATATATACAAAATACACATCAAAAATTAAATTTGTATTAAAATAAATATACAAAACACATTCAATAAGGTAACTTTGTATTGAAATAGATATGCAAAATACATATATAACAATGTAAATTTGTTTCAAAATATATATACGAATACACATAAAATAACGTAGATTTCTATAAAAATATATATACAAAATACACATAAAATGAAGTAAATGTATAAAATGTATACAAAATACACATAAAATAATGTAAATTCTATCAAATAAATATACAAAATACCAATAAAAGAATGTGTATTTGTATAAATATAAATATACAAATACACATAAAATAACGTAAATTTATATAAAACTATATACAAAAATTCACAGAAGTATTTTAATTTGTATGAAAATAGATATACAAAATAAGGTAAATTCGTTTCAAATTCAATAAACAAAATTCAGATTTTATAAAAATAATATAAAATCAGATTATCAGATTTTGTATATCTAATTTCATACAAACTCAAATTATTTCTATGTATTTTTGTATATACAAATTTTAGTTATGTTATGTGTATTTTGTAAATTTATTTTCATTCAAATATATATTATTTTATTGGTGTTTTGTTGATTTATATTGATACCTTTACACATAAAATAATTATTTTATATGTACTTTGTATATATATTTTTATACGCTTTTACATTATTTAATATTTATTTTGAATATATATTTTTATACAAATTCATGGTATTTTATGTGTATTTGTATATATATTTTCATATAAATTTACATTATTTTATGTGTATTTTGTACATATATTTTATTACAAATCTACCTTATTTTATGTTTATTTTGTATATGTATTTTGTATATTTAAATTTATCCAAATACACATTCTTTTATTGGTATTTTGTTTATTTATTTTAAATCGAATTTACATTATTTTATGTGTATTTTGTATACATTTTTTTATACGTATTTACTTAATTTTATGTGTATTTTGTATATATATTTTTATAGAAATCTCCGTTTTTTTATTTGTATTCGTATATATATTTTGAAACAAATTTACATTGTTTTATATGTATTTTTGCATATCTCTTTCAATACAAATTTACCTTATTGTATGTGCATTTTGTATATTTATTTCAATACAAATTTAAATATTTTATGTGTATTTTGGTATATATATTTTTATAAGAAATGGGCTATTTTATGGGAATTTTGCATCTTTATTTTCATACAATTTTACATTATTTTATTAATATTCCGTGTATTTATTTTGATACGATGTTACATTATTCTATTTGTTTTTTGTATATACTTTTTTTATACATATTTACATTATTTAATGTGTATCATGCATATATATTTTATACAAATTTATTATCTATTATCTATTTTCATACAAATACACATTCTTTTCATGATATTTTGTTTATTTATTTTGACAAGAATTTACATTATTTGATATGTATTTTGTATATATATTTTTATACGTATTTACATAATTTCATAAGTATTTTGTATATATATTTCTATAGAAATCTTCTTTATTTTATGTGTATTCGTATATATTTTGAAACAAATTTACATTGTTTTATATGTATTTTTGAATATCTCTTTTAATACAAATTTACCTTACTGTATATGCATTTTGTATATTTATTTCAATACAAATTTAAATATTTTATGTATATTTTGGTAAATATATTTTTATAAAAAATGCGATAATTTTTGGGAATTTTGTATCTTTATTTTCATACAAATTTACATTATTTTATTGATATTATGTGTATTTATTTTGATACGATTTTACATTATTCTATTTGTTTTTTGTATATATATTTTTTATACACATTTACATTATTTAAAGTGTATCTTGCATATATATTTTATACAAATATACGTTATTTTAAGTGTATTTGTTTATATATTTTTATTCAAATTTACATTATTTGATGAGTATTTTGTATATGTATTTCAATACAAATTTACCTAATTTTATGTGTATTTTGTATATTTCTTTTCAAACAAATTTAAACTATTTTTGTGTATTTTTGTATATAGTTTTATACAAATTTAGGTTATTTTATGTACGCATTTACATTATTTAGTGTGTGATTTATATATATATATTTTTGCAAATTTACTTTATCTTATGTGCATTTTTGTACATATATTTTTAAAGAAATTTGCGTTATTTGTATATGTTTTCTCATACAAATTTACATTATTTTATTGCTATTTTGTTTATTTATTTTGATACGAATTACATGATTATATGTGTATTTTGTACATATTTTTTATACGTATTTACATTACTTAATGTGTATTTTGTTTATATATTTTTAAACAAATCTACGTTATTTTATGTATTTGTATAAATATTTTGATACAGATTTACATTATTTTATGTATTTTGTATGTACATTTCAATTCAAATTTTGTTTATTTTAGCTGTATTTTGTATATATATTTTCATACAAATTTAATTACTTCTGTGTATTTTTGTATACAGTTTTATACAAATCTATGATATTTTATGTGTATTTTGTATATTTATATTTATACAAATACACATTTTTTTTATACGTATTTACTTAATTTTATGTGTATTTTGTATATATATTTTTTATAGAAATCTACGTTTTTTTATTTTTATTCGTATATATATTTTGAAACAAATTTACATTGTTTTATATGTATTTTTGCATATCTCTTTCAATACAAATTTACTTTATTGTATGTGCATTTTGTATATTTATTTCAATACAAATTTAAATATTTTATGTGTATTTTGGTATATATATTTTTATAATATATGATATATTTTATGTGAATTTTTCTTCTTTATTTTCATACAAATTTATATTATTTTATTAATATTCTGTGTATTTATTTTGATACAATTTTACATTATTCTATTTGTTTTTTTGTATATACTTTTTTATACATATTTACATTATTTAATGTGTATCTTGCATATATATTTTATACAAATTTATTATCTATTATCTATTTTTATACAAATACACATTCTTTTCATGATATTTTGTTTATTTATTTTGACACGAATTTACATTATTTGATATGTATTTTGTATATATATTTTTATACGTATTTACATAATTTCATATGTATTTTGTATATGTATTTCTATAGAAATCTACTTTATTTTATGTGTATTCGTATATATATTTTGAAACAGATTTACATTGTTTTATATGTATTTTTGAATATCTCTTTCAATACAAATTTACCTTACTGTATATGCATTTTGTATATTTATTTTTAACAAATTTAAATATTTTATGTGTATTTTGGTAAATATATTTTTATAAAAAATGCGATAATTTTAAATTTTGCATCTTTATTTTCATACAAATTTACATTATTTTATTGATATTCTGTGTATTTATTTTGATACGATTTTACATTATTCTATTTGTTTTTTGTATATACTTTTTCATACACATTTACATTATTTAATGTGTATCTTGCATATATATTTTATACAAATTTACGTTATTTTAAGTGTATTTTTTATATATTTTCATTCAAATTTACATTATTTGATGTGTATTTTGTATATGTATTTCAATACAAATTTACCTAAATTTATGTGTATTTTGTATATTTCTTTTCAAACGAATTTAAATACTTTTTGTGTATTTTTGTATATAGTTTTATAAAAATTTAGGTTATTTTATTTACGCATTATATATATATATATATATATATATATATATATATATATATATATATATATATATATATATATATATATATATATATATATATATATATATATATATATATATATATATATATATATATATATATATATATATATATATATATATATATATATATATATATATATATATATATATATATATATATATATATATATATATATATATATATATATATATATATATATATATAAATTTCAAAAGAAATTTACCTAGTTTTATGTATTTTGAATATCTATTTTCATACAAACTCAAATAATTTCTATGTATTTTTGTATATATTTTAATACATATTTTAGTTATGTTATGTGTATTTTGTAAATTTATTTTCATTCATATATATATATTATTTTGTTGGTGTTTTGTTGATTTATATTGATACGAATTTACATTATTTTATATGTACTTTGTATATATATTTTTATACGCTTTTACATTATTTAATATTTATTTTGAATATATATTTTATACAAATTCATGGTATTTTATGTGTATTTGTATATATATTTCATATAAATTTACATTATTTTATGTGTATTTTGTACATATATTTTATTACAAATCTACCTTATTTTATGTTTATTTTGTATATGTATTTTGTATATTTATATTTATCCAAATACACATTCTTTTATTGGAATTTTGTTTATTTATTTTAAATCGAGTTTACATTATTTTATGTGTATTTTGTATACATTTTTTTATACGTATTTACTTAATTTTATGTGTATTTTGTATATATATTTTTATAGAAATCTACGTTTTTTTATTTGTATTCGTATATATATTTTGAAACAAATTTACATTGTTTTATATGTATTTTTGCATATCTCTTTCAATACAAATTTACCTTATTGTATGTGCATTTTGTATATTTATTTCAATACAAATTTAAATATTTTATGTGTATTTTGGTATATATATTTTTATAAGAAATGCGCTATTTTATGGTAATTTTGCATCTTTATTTTCATACAAATTTACATTATTTTATTAATATTCGGTGTATTTATTTTGATACGAATTTACATTATTCTATTTGTTTTTTTGTATACACTTTTTTATACATATTTACATTATTTAATGAGTATCTTGCATATATATTTTATACAAATTTATTATCTATTATCTATTTTTATACAAATACACATTCTTTTCATGTTATTTTGTTTATTTATTTTGATACGAATTTACATTATTTGGTATGTATTTTGTATATATATTTTTATACGTATATACATAATTTCATATGTATTTTGTATATATATTTCTATAGAAATCTACTTTATTTTATATGTATTCGTATATATATTTTGAAACAAATTTACATTGTTTTATATGTATTTTTGAATATCTCTTTTAATACAAATTTACCTTACTGTATATGCATTTTGAATGTTTATTTCAATACAAATTTAAATATTTTATGTGTATTTTGGTATATATATTTTTATAAAAAATGCGATAATTTTTGGGAATTTTGCATCTTGATTTTCATACAAATTTATATTATTTTATTGATATTTTGTGTATTTATTTTGATACGATTTTATATTATTCTATTTGTTTTTTGTATATATTTTTTTATACACATTTACATTATTTAATGTGTATCTTGCATATATATTTTATACAAATTTACGTTATTTTAAGTGTATTTTTTTATATTTTCATTCAAATTTACATTTATTTTAAATCGAAATTACATTATTTTATGTGTATTTTGTATACATTTTTTTATACGTATTTACTTAATTTTATGTGTATTTTGTATATATATTTTTATAGAAATCTACGTTTTTTTATTTGTATTCGTATATATATTTTGAAACAAATTTACATTGTTTTATATGTATTTTTGCATATCTCTTTCAATACAAATTTACCTTATTGTATGTGCATTTTGTATATTTATTTCAATACAAATTTAAATATTTTATGTGTATTTTGGTATATATATTTTTATAAGAAATGCGCTATTTTATGGGAATTTTGCCTCTTTATTTTCATACAAATTTACATTATTTTATTAATATTCGGTGTATTTATTTTGATACGATGTTACATTATTCTATTTGTTTTTTTGTATATACTTTTTTATACATATTTACATTATTTAATGTGTATCTTGCATATATATTTTATACAAATTTATTATCTATTATCTATTTTTATACAAATACACATTCTTTTCATGATATTTTGTTTATTTATTTTGACACGAATTTACATTATTTGATATGTATTTTGTATATATATTTTTATACGTATTTACATAATTTCATATGTATTTTGTATATGTATTTCTATAGAAATCTACTTTATTTTATGTGTATTCGTATATATATTTTGAAACAGATTTACATTGTTTTATATGTATTTTTTAATATCTCTTTCAATACAAATTTACCTTACTGTATATGCATTTTGTATATTTATTTTTAACAAATTTAAATATTTTATGTGTATTTTGGTAAATATATTTTTATAAAAAATGCGATAATTTTTGGGAATTTTGCATCTTTATTTTCATACAAATTTACATTATTTTATTGATATTCTGTGTATTTATTTTGATACGATTTTACATTATTCTATTTGTTTTTTGTATATACTTTTTCATACACATTTACATTATTTAATGTGTATCTTGCATATATATTTTATACAAATTTACGTTATTTTATGTGTATTTTTTATATATTTTCATTCAAATTTACATTATTTGATGTGTATTTTGTATATGTATTTCAATACAAATTTACCTAAATTTATGTGTATTTTGTATATTTCTTTTCAAACGAATTTAAATACTTTTTGTGTATTTTTGTATATAGTTTTATAAAAATTTAGGTTATTTTATGTACGCATTTACATTATTTAGTGTGTGTTTTGTATATATATATATATATATATATATATATATATATATATATATATATATATATATATATATATATATATATATATATATATATATATATATATATATATAGATATATATATATATATATATATATATTTATGCAAATTTACTTTATTTTATGTGCATTTTTGTACATATATTTTTATAGAAATTTGCGTTATTTGTATATGTTTTCTCATACAAATTTACAATATTTTATTGCTATTTTGTTCATTTATTTTGATACGAGTTACATGATTATATGTGTATTTTGTACATATTTTTTATACGTATTTACATTACTTAATGTGTATTTTGTTTATATATTTTTAAACAAATCTACGTTATTATATATATTTGTATAAATATTTTCATACAGATTTACATTATTTTATGTATTTTGTATGTACATTTCAACTCAAATTTAGCTTATTTTAGCTGTATTTTGTATATATATTTTCATACAAATTTAATTACTTCTGTGTTTTTTTTGTATATAGTTTTATACAAATTTACGATATTTTTTGTGTATTTTGTATATTTATATTTATACAAATACACATTCTTTTACTGGTATTTTGTTTATTTATTTTGATACGATTTTTATGTGTATTTTGTATTCATTTTTTTATCCGTATTTACTTCATTTTATGTGTATTTTGTATATATTTTTATTGAAATCTACGTTATTTTATGTGTATTCGTATATATATTTTGAAACAAATTTACATTGTTTTATATGTATTTTTGAATATCTCTTTCAATACAAATTTACCTCTCCATATATACCAAAATACACATAAAAAAATTAAACTTGTATTAAAATAAATATTTAAAAAACACATACAATAAGGCAAATTATTATTGAAATAGATATGCAAAATACATATAAAACAATGTAAATTTGTTTCAAAATATATATACGAATACACATAAAATAACGTAGATTTCTATAAAAATATATATACAAAATACACATAAAATGAAGTAAATACGTATAAAAAAATGTATACAAAATACACATAAAAATACACACAAAATAAGGTAAATTCGTTTCAAATTCAATAAACAAAATTCAGATTTTATAAAAATAATATAAAATCAGATTATCAGATTTTGTATATCTATTTTCATACAAACTCAAATTATTTCTATGTATTTTTGTATATATTTTAATACAAATTTTAGTTATGTTATGTGTATTTCGTAAATTTATTTTCATTCAAATATATATTATTTTATTGGTGTTTTGTTGATTTATATTGATACGAATTTACATTATTTTATATGTACTTTGTATATATATTTTTATACGCTTGTACATTATTTAATATTTATTTTGAATATATATTTTTATACAAATTCATGGTATTTTATTTGTATTTGTATATATATTTCATATAAATTTACATTATTTTATGTGTATTTTGTACATATATTTTATTACAAATCTGCCTTATTTTATGTTTATTTTGTATATGTATTTTGTATATTTATATTTATCCAAATATACATTCTTTTATTGGTATTTTGTTTATTTATTTTAAATCGGATTTACATTATTTTATGTGTATTTTGTATACATTTTTTTATACGTATTTACTTAATTTTATGTGTATTTTGTATATATTTTTATAGAAATCTACGTTTTTTTATTTGTATTCGTATATATATTTTGAAACAAATTTACATTGTTTTATATGTATTTTTGCATATCTCTTTTAATACAAATTTACCTTATTGTATGTGCATTTTGTATATTTATTTCATGCAAATTTAAATATTTTATGTATATTTTGGTATATATATTTATATAAGAAATGCGCTATTTTATGGGAATTTTGCATCTTTATTTTCATACAAATTTACATTATTTTATTAATATTCGGTGTATTTATTTTGATACGATGTTACATTATTCTATTTGTTTTTTGTATATACTTTTTTTATACATAGTTACATTATTTAATGTCTATCATGCATATATATTTTATACAAATTTATTATCTATTATCTATTTTCATACAAATACATATTCTTTTCATGATATTTTGTTTATTTATTTTGACAAGAATTTACATTATTTGATATGTATTTTGTATATATATTTTTATACGTATTTACATAATTTCATAAGTATTTTGTATATATATTTCTATAGAAATCTACTTTATTTTATGTGTATTCGTATATATATTTTGAAACAAATTTACATTGTTTTATATGTATTTTTGAATATCTCTTTTAATACAAATTTACCTTACTGTATATGCATTTTGTATATTTATTTCAATACAAATTTAAATATTTTATGTATATTTTGGTAAATATATTTTTATAAAAAATGCGATAATTTTTGGGAATTTTGTATCTTTGTTTTCATACAAATTTACATTATTTTATTGATATTATGTGTATTTATTTTGATACGATTTTACATTATTCTATTTGTTTTTTGTATATATATTTTTTATACACATTTACATTATTTAAAGTGTATCTTGCATATATATTTTATACAAATATACGTTATTTTAAGTGTATTTGTTTATATATTTTTATTCAAATTTACATTATTTGATGTGTATTTTGTATTTGTATTTCAATACAAATTTACCTAATTTTATGTATTTTGTATATTTCTTTTCAAACAAATTTAAACTATTTTGTGTATTTTGTATATAGTTTTATACAAATTTAGGTTATTTATGTACGCATTTACATTATTTAGTGTGTGATTTATATATATATATATATATATATATATATATATAGATATATATATATATATATATATATATATATATATATATATATATATATATATATATATATTTTTTTACAGCAAAGGAGACAGCTCAAGGGCACAAAAAAGTAAACATTAATAAAAAAAAAAGCCCGCTACTCGCTGCTCCTAAAAAGAATCCAAAGAGGTGGCCGAAAGATAAGTCAGTTTCGGATGAGGTGTCCTGATACCTCCTCTTGAAAGAGTTCAAGTCGTAGGCAGGAGGAAATACAGATGAAGGAAGATTGTTCCAGAGTTTACCAGCATGAGGGATGAAAGAGTGAAGATGAGGGTTTGGACAGTATAGGGATGAGCATGAGTAGAAAGTCGAGTGCAGCGGGGCCGCGGGAGGGGGGGAGGCATGCAGTTAGCAAGTTCAGAAGAGCAGTCAGCGTGGAAATATCGATAGAAGATAGAAAGAGAGGCAACATTGCGGCGGAATTTAAGAGGTAGAAGACTATCAGTATGAGGAGGAGAGCTGATGAGACGAAGAGCCTTTGCCTCCACTCTGTCCAGAAGAGCTGTGAGTGGAGCCCCCCACATGAGATGCATACTCCATACGAGGGCGGACAAGGCCCTGTATATGGACAGCAACTGTGCAGGGGAGAAGAACTGGCGGAGACGGTACAGAACGCCCAGCCTCGAGGAAGCTGATTTAGTAAGAGATGAGATATGAAGTTTCCAGTTGAGATTTTGAGTTAAGGATAGACCGAGGATGTTTAGTGTTGAGGAAGGTGATAGCTGGGTGTTGTCAAAGAATAGGGATAGTTGTTTGGAAGATTGTGTCGAGTGGATAGGTGGAGAAACTGTGTTTTTGAGGCGTTGAAGGACACCAGGTTCTTCTTGCCCCAATCGGAAATAATAGTAAGGTCTGAGGCTAAGCGTTCTGCAGCCTCCAGCCTTGAGTCGTTAAGTTCCTGAAGGGTGGGTCTTCTATTAAAAGAAGTTGAATAATGCAGAGTGGAATCATCGGCGTAGGAATGGATAGGACAGTTCGTTTTGGAAAGAAGATCATCAATGAACAACAGAAAAGAGTGGGAGATAGGACAGAACCCTGGGACACCACTGTTAATAGATTTAGGGAAGAACAGTGACCGTCTACTACGGCAGAAATAGAACAGTCAGAAAGGAAACTGGAGATAAAGGTACAGAGAGAAGGATAGAAACCGTAGGAGGGTAGTTTAGAAAGCAAAGATTTGTGCCAGACCCTATCAAAAGCTTTTGATATGTCCAGCGCAATAGCAAAGTTTCACTGAAACGGCTAAGAGAGGATGACCAAGAGTCAGTTAAGAAGGCTAGGAGATCACCAGTAGAACGCCCCTTGCGGAACCCATACTGGCGATCAGATAGAAGGTCAGAAATGGAAAGGTGCTTTTGAATCTTACGGTTAAGGATTGATTCAAAAGCTTTAGATAGACAAGAAAGTAAAGCAATAGGACGGTAGTTTGAGGGATTGGAGCGGTCACCCTTCTTAGGTACAGGCTGTGTGAAGGCATACTTCCAGCAAGAAGGAAAGGTAGATGTTGACAGGCAGAGGCGAAAGAGTTTGACCAGGCAGGGTGACAGCACGGAGGCACAGTTTTTAAGGACAATAGGAGGCACTCCATCAGGTCCATAAGCCTTCTGAGGATTGAGGCCAGAGAGGGCATAGAAAACATCATTTTGAAGAATCTTTATAACAGGCATAAAGGAGTCAGAGGGGGGATGAGTAGGAGGAATATATATATATATTTTTGCAAATTTACTTTATCTTATGTGCATTTTTGTACATATATTTTTAAAGAAATTTGCGTTATTTGTATATGTTTTCTCATACAAATTTACATTATTTTATTGCTATTTTGTTTATTTATTTTGATACGAATTACATGATTATATGTGTATTTTGTACATATTTTTTATACGTATTTACATTACTTAATGTGTATTTTGTTTATATATTTTTAAACAAATCTACGTTATTTTATGTATTTGTATAAATATTTTGATACAGATTTACATTATTTTATGTATTTTGTATGTACATTTCAATTCAAATTTTGTTTATTTTAGCTGTATTTTGTATATATATTTTCATACAAATTTAATTACTTCTGTGTATTTTTGTATACAGTTTTATACAAATCTATGATATTTTATGTGTATTTTGTATATTTATATTTTTACAAATACACATTTTTTTATACGTATTTACTTAATTTTATGTGTATTTTGTATATATATTTTTATAGAAATCTACGTTTTTTTATTTGTATTCGTATATATATTTTGAAACAAATTTACATTGTTTGATATGTATTTTTGCATATCTCTTTCAATACAAATTTACCTTATTGTATGTGCATTTTGTATATTTATTTCAATACAAATTTAAATATTTTATGTGTATTTTGGTATATATATTTTTATAAGAAATGCGCTATTTTATGGGAATTTTGCATCTTTATTTTCATACAAATTTACATTATTTTATTAATATTCGGTGTATTTATTTTGATACGAATTTACATTATTCTATTTTATTTTTGTATATACTTTTTTATACATATTTACATTATTTAATGAGTATCTTGCATATATATTTTATGCAAATTTATTATCTATTATCTATTTTTATACAAATACACATTCTTTTCATGATATTTTGTTTATTTATTTTGACACGAATTTACATTATTTGATATGTATTTTGTATATATATTTTATACGTATTTACATAATTTCATATGTATTTTGTATATATATTTCTATAGAAATCTACTTTATTTTATGTGTATTCGTATATATATTTTGAAACAAATTTACATTGTTTTATATGTATTTTTGAATATCTCTTTTAATACAAATTTACCTTACTGTATATGCATTTTGTATATTTATTTCAATACAAATTTTAATATTTTATGTGTATTTTGGTATATATATTTTTATAAAAAATGCGATATTTTTTGGGAATTTTGCATCTTTATTTTCATACAAATTTACATTATTTTATTGATATTCTGTGTATTTATTTTGATACGATTTTACATTATTCTATTTGTTTTTGTATATTTTTTTTATACACATTTACATTATTTAATGTGTATCTTGCTTATATATTTTATACAAATTTACGTTATTTTAAGTGTATTTGTTTTTATATTTTCATTCAAATTTACATTTATTCTAATTCGAAAATACATTATTTTATGTGTATTTTGTATACATTTTTTTATACGTATTTACTTAATTTTATGTGTATTTTGTATATATATTTTTTTTAGAAATCTTCGTTTTTTTATTTGTATTCGTATATATATTTTGAAACAAATTTACATTGTTTTATATGTATTTTTGCATATCTCTTTCAATACAAATTTACCTTATTGTATGTGCATTTTGTATATTTATTTCATGCAAATTTAAATATTTTATGTGTATTTTGGTATATATATTTTTATAAGAAATGCGCTATTTTATGGGAATTTTTCATCTTTATTTACATACAAATTTGAATTATTTTATTAATATTCGGTGTATTTATTTTGATACGATGTTACATTATTCTATTTGTTTTTTGTATATACTTTTTTATACATATTTACATTATTTAATGTGTATCATGCATATATATTTTATACAAATTTATTATCTATTATCTATTTTCATACAAATACACATTCTTTTCATGATATTTTGTTTATTTATTTTGACACGAATTTACATTATTTGATATGTATTTTGTATATATATTTTTATACGTATTTACATAATTTCATATGTATTTTGTATATATATTTCTATAGAAATCTACTTTATTTTATGTGTATTCGTATATATATTTTGAAACAAATTTACATTGTTTTATACGTATTTTTGAATATCTCTTTCAATAAAAATTTACCTTACTGTATATGCATTTTGTATATTTATTTCAATACAAATTTAAATATTTTATGTGTATTTTGGTATATATATTTTTATAAAAAATGCGATAATTTTTGGGAATTTTGCATCTTTATTTTCATACAAATTTACATTATTTTATTGATATTCTGTGTATTTATTTTCATACGATTTTACATTATTCTATTTGTTTTTTGTATATATATTTTTTATACACATTTACATTATTTAAAGTGTATCTTGCATATATATTTTATACAAATTTACGTTATTTTAAGTGTATTTGTTTATATATTTTCATTCAAATTTACATTATTTGATGTGTATTTTGTATATGTATTTCAATACAAATTTACCTAATTTTATGTGTATTTTGTATATTTCTTTTCAAACAAATTTAAATTATTTTTGTGTATTTTTGTATATTGTTTTATACAAATTTAGGTTATTTTATGTACGCATTTACATTATTTAGTGTGTGTTTTGTATATATATTTTTTTGCAAATTTACTTTATTTTATGTGCTTTTTGTACATATATTTTTATACAAATTTGCGTTATTTGTATATGTTTTCTCATACAAATTTACATTATTTTATTGCTATTTTGTTTATTTATTTTGATACGAATTACATGATTATATGTGTATTTTGTACATATTTTTTATACGTATTTACATTACTTAATGTGTATTTTGTTTATATATTTTTAAACAAATATACGTTATTATATGTATTTGTATAAATATTTTGATACAGATTTACATTATTTTATGTATTTTGTATGTACATTTCAATTCAAATTTAGCTTAATTTAGCTGTATTTTGTATATATATTTTCATACAAATTTAATTACTTCTGTGTATTTTTGTATATAGTTTTATACAAATTTACGATATTTTATGTGTATTTGTATATATATATTTATATAAATACACATTCTTTTATTGGTATTTTGTTTATTTATTTTGATACTATTATTATGTGTATTTTTTATTCATTTTTTTATACGTATTTACTTCATTTTATGTATTTTGTACATATTTTTATAGAAATCTACGTTATTTTATGTGTATTCGTATATATATTTTGAAACAAATTTACATTGTTTTATATGTATTTTGCATATCTATTTCAATACAAATTTGCAAATTTACTTTATTTTATGTGCATTTGTATATGTTTTCTCATACAAATTTACATTATTTTATTGCTATTTTGTCTATTTATTTTGATACAAATGAAAATATATATACAAAATATTCATAAAATAAACTAGATTTGTATTGAAATATATGTACAAAATACATAAAATAATGTTAATATGTATGAAAATATATAAACAGATACGCATAAAATAATGTAAATTTGGATAAAATATACAAAATGAACATTAAATAATGTAAATATGTATAAAAAATATATACAAAACACATAGAATAATGTTAAATCGTATCAAAATAAATAAAGAGAATATCAATAAATAATGTAAATTTGTATGAAAATAAAGATGCAAAATATCCATTAAATAACGCATTTTTGTAAAAATAAATATACAAAATACATATAAAATAATTAATTTGTATTAAAATAAATATACAAAATGCACATATAATAAAGTAAATTTGTATTGAAATAGATATGCAAAATACATATAAATAATGTAAATTTGTTTCAAAATATATATACGAATACATAAAATAGAGTAAATTTGTATAAAATATACATACAAAATAGATATACAAAATACACATATAACTAGTTAAATTTGTATTTAAATACATGTACAAAAAACACATAAAATAATGTAGATTTGTATGAAATGAAAACAAATACATTTTATATAAAATATATATACAAAATACACATAGAATAATGTCAAAACATATCAAAATAAAAACACAAAATATCAATAAAATAATGTAAATTTGCATGAAAATAAAGATGCAAAATACCCATAAAATAAAGCATATTTTTATAAAAATACATATACAAAAATACACATAGATTAATCAAATTTATATTAAAATTAATTAAAAAAATGCACATACAATAAGGTAAATTTGTATTGAAAAAATATACATAATACACATAAAACAATGTAAATTTGTTTCAAAATATGAATACGAATACACATAAAATAACGCAGATTTCTATAGAAATATATATACAAAATTCACTTGAAATAATGTAAATACGTATAAAAATATATATACAAAATACACATTAAATAATGTTAATTCGTGTCAAAGTAAATAAACAAAATATCATGAAAAGAATGTGTATTTGTATAAATATATATACAAAATACACATAAAATAACCTAAATTTGTATAAAACCATATACAAAATACACAAAATAATTTAAACTTGTATGAAAATAAATATACAAAAACATAAAAATAGGTAGATTTGTATTGAAATACATATACAAAATACCCATCAAATAATGTAAATTTGAATGAAAATATATAAACATATAGACTTAAAATAACGTAAATTTGTATCAATATATATACAAAAAACATTAAATAATGTAAATATGTATAAAAAATATATACAAAATACAAATAAAATAATGTAAATCGTATCAAAATAAATACAGAAAATATTAATAAAATAATGTAAATTTGTATGAAAATTAAGATACAAAATACTCATAAAATAACGTATTATTTATAAAATATATATACGAAAATACATAAAATATTTGATTTTGTATTAAAATAAATAGATATACAAAATAAACATAAAATAATCTAAATATGAATTAAAATATATATACAAAATACAAAAAATAAAAAAATTTTGTATCAAAATACCTATACAAATACACATATAATAACGTAAAATATATAAACAAAATACACATTAAATAATGTAAATACGTATAAAAATGTAAAAATACACAAATAATCATGTAATACGTATCAAAATAAATAGACAAATACTAATAAAATAATGTAAATTTATGAGAAAACATATACAAAATACAATAAATAACGTAAATATCAATAAAATATATATAATATAATATATTTTATACATATTTACATTATTTAATGTATATTTTGTATATATATTTTATCCAAATTTACGTGATTTTATATGTATTTGTTATATATTTTCATTCAAATTTACATTATTTTATGTGAGTTTTGTATGTATTTCAACACAAATTTGCCTAACTTTATGTGTATTTTGCATATCTATTTTCAAACAAATTTAAATTATTTTTGAGTATTTTGTATATATTTTTTACAAATTTTAGTTATTTTATTTGTTTTTTATATATATTTTCCTAAATATACATTCTTTTATTGGAATTTTGTGTATTTAATTTTTACGAATTTACATTATTTTATATGTATTTTATATAAATTTATATACGTATTTAAACTATTTTATGTGTATTTATATATACATTTTCATAAATATTTATATTTTATTGTGTGTATTCGTATATATTTTGAAACATTTTATACAAATTCATGTTATTTTATGTGTATTTGTATATATATTTTCATACAAATTTATATTATTGTATGTGTATTCTTACATATATTTTATTACAAATTTACCTTATTTTATGTTTATTTTGTATATTTATTTCATTCAATTTTAAATTATTTAATGTGTATATTTGTATTTGTATTTAGGTTATTTTATGTGTGTTTTCTATATATATTTTCATCCAAAATTACATTATTTTATTGTTATTTTCTATATTGAACTCGATACGAATTTAGATTATTTCATAGGTATTTTGTATACATATTTTTATACTCATTTACATTATCTAATGTGTGTTTTGTATATATTTTTTTATGCAAACTAATTTTATGTTCATTTTTGTACATATATTTTTATAGAAACTTAAAACGTTATTTTATGTGTATTTTGTATATGTTTTCTCATACAAATTTACATTATTTAATTAGTTTTTTGTTTATTTATTTTGATACGAATGACTTGATTATTGGTGTATTTTGTAAATATTTTTTTTATACGTATTTACATTACTTAATGTGTATTTTGTTTATAAAAATTTTTTCTAGAAATTTACGTTATTATATGTGTATTTGTTAAAAATATTTTGAATTTACTTTATTTTATGTATTTTGTATATATATTTCAATTCAAATTTAGCTTATTTTGTGTGTATTTTGTATATCTATTTTCATGCAAATTTAATTACTTCTGTGTATTTTTGTATATAGTTTTATACAAATTTACGTTATTTTATGTGCATTTTCTATATTTATATTTATACAAATACACATTCTCTTATTGGTATTTTGTTTATTTATATTTATACGAATTTACATTATTTTATGTGTATTTTGTATACATTTTTGATTCGTATTTACTTAATTTTATTTATATTTTGTATATATATATTTATAGAAATCTACGTTATTTTATGTTTATTCGTATATATATTTTGAAACAAATTTACATTGTTTTATATGTTTTTTGCATATCTATTTCAATACAAATTTACCTTATTGTATGTGCATTTTGTATATTTATTTTAATACAAATTCAAATATTTTGTGTATTTTTAGTAAATATAATTTTATAAAAAATGCGTTATTTTATAGGTATTTTGCATCTTAGTTTTCATACAAATGTACATTATTTTAATAATATTCTGTGTATATATTTTGATACGATTTTATATTATACTATTTGTGTTTTGTATATATTTTTTTATACATATTTTCATTATTTAATGTGTATTTTTTATATATATTTTATACAAATTAACGTCATTTTAAGTGTATTTGTTTATATAATTTCATTCAAATTTACATTATTTTAAGTGTATTTTGTATATGTATTTCAATACAAATTTACCTAATTTTATGTGTATTTTGTATATTTATTTTCATACAAATTTAAATTATTTTTTTTTTGTATATACATATAGAGTAAATTTCTATGAAAATATATATTCAAAATACATATAAAATTATGTAAATAAGTATAAAAATATATATATCAAATACACCTAAAAAAATTAAAATTCGTATCAAAATAAATAAATAAAATTCCGATAAAAGAGCGTATATTTGTAGGAAAATAAATATACAAAATACACATAAAATTACGAAAATTTGAATAAAAATATATATAAAAAAACAAAAAAAAAAATTTCAATTTGTATGAAAATAGATATACAAAATACACATATAATTAGTTAAATTTGTATTTAAATACATGTACAAAATACACATAAAATAATGTAAATTTGTATGAAATGAAAACAAATTCACATAAAATAACGTACATTTGTATAAAATAAATATACAAAATATACATAGAATAATGTAAAATCGTATCAAAATAAATACACAGAATATCAAAAAAATAATGTAATTTTGTATGAAAATAAAGATGCAAAATACCCATAAAATAAAGCCTATTTTTTTTAAAATACATATACAAGAATACACATAGAATAATTAAATTTGTATTAAAATTAATATACAAAATGCACGTACAATAAGGGAAATTTGTATAGAAAAAATATACAAAATGCACATACAACAATGTATATTTGTTTCAAAATATATATACGAATACACATAAAATAACGTATATTTCTATAGAAATATATATACAAAATACAAATGAAATGACGTAAATACGTATAAAAATATATAAACACAATACACATTAAATAATGTAAATTCGCATCAATATAAATAAACAAAATATCAATAAAAGAATGTGTATTTGTATGAAAATAGATCTACAAAATACACACAAAATATTGTAAATTTGAATAAAACTCTATTAAAAAAATACACAAAAAAAATTTAAATTTGTTTAAAAATATATATACAAAATGCACATAAAACTAATTAAATTTCTATTGAAATACATATACAAAATACACATAAAATAATGTAAATTTGAATGAAAATATATAAACAAATACACTTAAAATAACGTAAATTTGTATGAAATATATATAGAATATACACATTAAATAATGTAAATATGTATAAAAAAATATAAACAAAACACAAATAGAATAATGTAAAATAGTATCAAAATAAATACACAGAATATTAATAAAATAATGTAAATTTGTATGAAAATAAAGATGCAAAATACCCATAAAACAACGCATTTTTCATGAAAATATATATACCAAAATACACATAAAATATTTAAATTTGTATTACAATAAATATAAAAAATGCACATACAATAAGGTAAATTTGTATTGAAATAGATATGCAAAATACACATAAAACAATGTAAATTTGTTTCAAAATATATATACGAATACACATAAATAACGTAGATTTCTATAAAAATATATATACAAAATACACATAAAATGAAGTAAATACGTATAAGAAAATGTATACAAAATACACATAAAATAATGTAAATTCGTATCAAAATAAATAAACTAAATGCCAATAAAAGAATGTTTACTTGTATAAATATAAATATACAAAATACATATAAAATAACGTAAAATTGTATAAAACTATATACAAAAATAAACAAAAATAATCAAATTTGTATGAAAATAGATATACAAAAGACACATAAAATAAGCTAAATTTGAATTGAAATAAATATAGAAAATACATAAAATAATGTAAATTTGTATCAAAATATATATTCAAATACACATATATTAAAATTAATATACAAAATGCGTATATAATAAGGTAAATTTGTATTGAAAAAATATGCAACATACACGTTTACTCATACAAATTTATATTATTTTATTGGTATTTTGTTTATTTATTTTGATACGAATTACATGATTATATGTGTATTTTGTACATATTTTTTTATACGTATTTACATTATTTAATGTGTATTTTGTTTATATATTTTCATACAAATTTACGTTATTATATGTGTATTTGTATAAATATTTTGATACAAATTTACTTTATTTCATGTATTTTGTATATATATTTCAATTCAAATTTAGCTTATTTTGTGTGTATTTTGTATATTTTCATACAAATTTAATTACTTCTGTGTATTTTTGTATATAGTTTTATATAAATTTACGTTATTTTATGTGTATTTTGTATATTTATATTTATACAAATACACATTCTTTTATTGGTATTTTGTTTATTTATTTTGATACGAATTTACATTATTTTATGTTTTGTATACATTTTTTATACGTATTTACTTCATTTTATGTGTATTTTGTATATATATTTTTATAGAAATCTACGTTATTTTATGTGTATTCGTATATATATTTTGAAACAAATTTACATTGTTTTATATGTATTTTGCATATTTATTTCAATACAAATTTACCTTATTGTATGTGTTTTTTGTATATTTATTTTAATACAAATTTAATTTTTTTATGTGTATTTTGGTAAATATATTTTTATAAATAAAAAAAATGCGTTATTTTATGGGTATTTTGCTTCTTTATTTTCATACAAATTTACATTATTTTATTAAAATTCTGTGTATTTATTTTGATACGATTTTACATTATTCTATTTGTGATTTATACATATTTTTTTTTATACAAATTTACGTTATTTTAAGTGTATTTGTTTATGTATTTTCATTCAAATTTACATTATTTTATGTGTATTTTGTGTATGTATTTCAATACAAATTTACCTAATTTTATGTGTATTTTGTATATTTATTTTCATACAAGTTTAAAATATTTTTGTGTATTTTAGTATATAGTTTGATACAAATTTAGGTTATTTTATGTGTATTTTGTATATCTATTTTCATACAAATACACATTCTTTTATTGATATTTTGTTTATTTATTTTGACGCGAATTTTATGTGAATTTTTCATTTCATACAAATTTACATTATTTTATGTGTATTTTGTGCATGTATTTAAATACAAATTTAACTAATTATATGTGTATTTTGTATATCTATTTTCACACAAAATTGAAATTTTTTTTTTTTATTTGTATATATTTTTATTCAAATTTTCGTAGTCTTATAAAAATATATATACCAAAATACACATAAAATATTTAAATTTGCATTGAAATAAATATACAAAATGCACATACAATAAGGTAAATTTGTATTGAAAGAGATATGCAAAAATACATATAAAACAATGTAAATTTGTTTCAAAATATATATACGAATACAAATAAAAAAAACGTAGATTTCTATAAAAATATATATACAAAATACACTTAAAATTAAGTAAATACGTATAAAAAAATGTATACAAAATACACATAAAATAATGTAAATTCGAATTAAAATAAATAAACAAAATACCAATAAAAGAATGTGTATTTGGATAAATATAAATATACAAAATACACATACAAAATAAACATAAAATAAGGTAGATTTATAAAAAAAATATATGTACAAAATACACATAAAATAATGTAAATTTATATAAAAATATATATACAAATACACATAAAATACCATGAATTTGTATAAAAATATATATTCAAAATAAATATTAAATAATGTAAAAGCGTATAAAAATATATATACAAAGTACATATAAAATAATGTAAATTCGTATCAATATAAATCAACAAAACACCAATAAAATAATATATATTTGAATGAAAATAAATTTACAAAATACACATAACATAACTAAAATTTGTATTAAAATATATACAAAAATACATAGAAATAATTTGAGTTAGTATGAAAATAGATATACAAAATACACATAAAACTAGGTAAATTTCTTTTGAAATGTATATACAAAATACCCATAAAATATTTTAAATTTGTGTCAAAATATATAAACAAATACACATAAAATAACGTAAATTTGTATGAAAAATATATACAAAATACACATAGAATAATGTCAATTCGTATCAAAATGAATGAGCAGAATATCAATAAAATAATGTAAATTTGTATGAAAATAAAGATGCAAAATACCCCAAAAATAAAGCATATGTTTATAAAAATACAGATACAAAAATACACATCGCATAATTAAATTTGTATTAAAATTTATATACAAAATGCGTATATAATAAGGTAAATTTGTATTGAAAAAATATGCAATATACACGTTTACTCATACAAATTTATATTATTTTATTGGTATTTTGTTGATTTATTTTGATACGAATTACATGATTATATGTGTATTTTGTACATATTTTTAAACATAAAACAAATTAAATTTGTATGAAAAATATATACAAAATACACATAGAATAATGTCAATTCGTATCAAAATGAATGAGCAGAATATCAATAAAATAATGTAAATTTGTATGAAAATAAAGATGCAAAATACCCAAAAAATAAAGCATATATTTATAAAAATACAGATACAAAAATACACATCGAATAATTAAATTTGTATTAAAATTAATATACAAAATGCGTATATATTAAGGGAAATTTGTATTGAAAAAATATGCAACATACACGTTTACTCATACAAATTTATATTATTTTATTGGTATTTTGTTTATTTATTTTGATACGAATTACATGATTATATGTGTATTTTGTACATATTTTTTTATACGTATTTACATTATTTAATGTGTATTTTGTTTATATATTTTCATACAAATTTACGTTATTATATGTGTATTTGTATAAATATTTTGATACAAATTTACTTTATTTCATGTATTTTGTATATATATTTCAATTCAAATTTAGCTTATTTCGTGTGTATTTTGTATATATTTTCATACAAATTTAATTACTTCTGTGTATTTTTGTATATAGTTTTATATAAATTTACGTTATTTTATGTGTATTTTGTATATTTATATTCATACAAATACACATTCTTTTATTGGTATTTTGTTTATTTATTTTGATACGAATTTACATTATTTATGTGTATTTTGTATACATTTTTTATACGTATTTACTTCATTTTATGTGTATTTTGTATATATATTTTTATAGAAATCTACGTTATTTTATGTGTATTCGTATATATATTTTGAAACAAATTTACATTGTTTTATATGTATTTTGCATATCTATTTCAATACAAATTTACCTTATTGTATGTGTTTTTTGTATATTTATTTTAATACAAATTTAATTTTTTTATGTGTATTTTGGTATATATATTTTTATAAATAAAAAAATGCGTTATTTTATGGGTATTTTGCTTCTTTATTTTCATACAAATTTACATTATTTTATTAATATTCTGTGTATTTATTTTGATACGATTTTACATTATTCTATTTGTGTTTTGTACATATTTTTTTATACAAATTTACGTTATTTTAAGTGTATTTGTTTATGTATTTTCATTCAAATTTACATTATTTTATGTGCATTTTGTGTATGTATTTCAATCCAAATTTACCTAATTTTATGTGTATTTTGTATATTTATTTTCATAATAATTTAAAATATTTTTGTGTTTTTTTGTATATAGTTTGATACAAATTTAGGTTATTTTATGTGTATTTTGTATATCTATTTTCATACAAATACATATTCTTTTACTGATATTTTGTTTATTTATTTTGACGCGAATTTTCATTATTTAATGTGTATTTTGTATATATATTTTTATACGTATTTACATCATTTCATGTGTATTTTGTATAGCTTTAAACAAATTTATATTATTTAATGTGTATTTTGTATATATATATTTATACATATATAAATTCTTTTATTGGTATTTTGTTTATTTATTTTGATACTAATTTACATTATTTTATGTGTATTTTGTATACATTTTTTATACGTATTTACTTAATTTTATGTGTATTTTGTATATATATTTTTTTAGAAATCTACCTTATTTCATGTGTATTCGTATATATATTTTGAAACAAATTTACATTGTTTATATGTATTTTGCATATCTATTTTTGTGTATTCTGAATTTATTTTTGTTATACATAGAATAATGTAAAATCGTATCAAAATAAATACACAGAATATCAATAAAATAATGTCATTTTGTATGAAAATAAAGATGCAAAATACCCATAAAATAAAGCATATTTTTTAAAAATACATATACAAAAATACACATAGAATAATTAAATTTGTATTAAAATTAATATACAAAATGCACATACAATAAGGTAAATTTGTATTAAAAAATATGCAAAATACACATAAAACAATGTAAATTTGTTTCAAAATATATATACGAATACACATAAAATAACGCAGATTTCTATAGAAATATATATACAAAATACACTTGAAATAATGTAAATACGTATAAAAATATATATACAAAATACACATTAAATAATGTTAATTCGTGTCAAAATAAATAAACAAAATATCATGAAAAGAATGTGTATTTGTATGATATACAAAATACACATAAAATAAGCTAAATTTGGATAAAACTATATAAAAAATACACAAAAATAATTTAAACTTGTATGAAAATAAATATACAAAAAACATATAAAATTAGGTAAATTTGTATTGAAATACATATACAAAATACACATAAAATAATGTAAATTTGAATGAAAATATATAAACATATAGACTTAAAATAACGTAAATTTGTATCAAATATATATATACAAAAAAAAAACATTAAATAATGTAAATATGTATCAAAATAAATACAGAAAATATTAATAAAATAATGTAAATTTGTATGAAAATTAAGATGCAAAATACCCATAAAATAATGCATTTTTTATAAAAATATATATACGAAAAAACATAAAATATTTGATTTTGTATTAAAATAAATAGATATACAAAATACTCATAAAATAAGCTAAATTTGAATTGAAATATATATACAAAATACATAAAATAATGTAAATTTGCGTAAAAATATTTAAACAAATGCACATAATATAACGTAAATTTGTATAAAAATATATAAACAAAATACACATTAAATAATGTAAATACGTATAAAAAAATGTACAAAATACACAAATAATCATGTAATTCGTATCAAATTAATAGACAAAATACCAATAAAATAATGTAAATTTCTATGAGAAAACATATACAAAATACACATAAATAACGCAAATATCAATAAAAATATATATAATATAATATATTTTTATACATATTTAAAATATTTAATGTATATTTTGTATATATATTTTATCCAAATTTACGTTATTTTTTATGTATTTGTTTATATATTTTCATACAAATTTACATTATTTTATGTGAGTTTTGTATATGTATTTCAATACAAATTTGCCTAACTTTATGTGTATTTTGCATATTTATTTTCAAACAAATTTAAATTATTTTTGTGTATTTTTGTATATATTTTTATACAAATTTTAGTTATTTTATTTGTTTTTTGTATATATATTTTCCTACAAATATACATTCTTTTATTGGAATTTTGTGTATTTAATTTTTTACGAATTTACATTATTTTATGTGTATTTTGTATATATATATTTTTCTACGTATTTAAATTATTTTATGTGTATTTTATATATACATTTTCATAAAAATTTACGTTATTTTATTGTGTGTATTCGTATATATTTTGAAACAAATTTTATACAAATTCATGTTATTTTATGTGTATTTGTATATATATTTTCATACAAATTTATATTATTTTATGTGTATTCATACATATATTTTATTACAAATTTACCTTATTTTATGTTTATTTTGTATATTTATTTCATTTAATATAATCAAATTTAAATTTATTGTATATGCATTTTGTATATTAATTTTAATACAAATTTAATTATTCTATGTGTATTTTTCTATTTGTATTTTTATAAAAATATGCTTTATTTTATGGGTATTTTGCACCTTTATTTTCATACAAATTTACGTTATTTTATTGATATTCTGCTCATTCATTTTAATACGATTTGACATTATTCTATGTGTATTTTGTATATATTTTTCATACAAATTTACGTTATTTTATGTGTATTTGTTTATATATTTTGACACAATTCTACAATATTTTATGGGTATTTTGTATATATATTTCAAAGAAATTTACCTAGTTTTATGTGTATTTTGAATATCTATTTTCATTCAAACTCAAATTATTTTTATGTATTTTTGTATATATTTCAATACAAATTTTAGTTAGGTTATGTGTATATTGTAAATCTATTTTCATTCAAATATATATTATTTTATTGGTATTTTGTTGATTTATATTGATACGAATTTACATTATTTTATATGTACTTTGTATATATATTTTTATACGCATTTACATTATTTAATATTTATTTTGAGTATATAATTTTATACAAATTCATGGTATTTTATGTGTATTTGTATATATATTTTCATATAAATTTACATTATTTTATGTGTATTTTGTACATATATTTCATTACAAATTTACCTTATTTTATGTTTATTTTGTATGTGTATTTTGTACATTTATATTTATACAAATACACATTCTTTTATTGGTATTTTGTTTAATTATTTTGTTTCGAATTTACATTATTTTATGTGTATTTTGTTTACATTTTTTTATACGTATTTACTTAATTTTATGTGTATTTTGTATATATATTTTTATAGAAATCTACGTTATTTTATGTGTATTCGTACATATATTTTGAAACAAATTTACATTGTTTTATATGTACAATAAGGTAAATTTGTATTGAAATAGATATGCAAAATACATATAAAGCAATGTAAATTTGTTTCAAAATATGTATAAGAATACACCTAAAATAACGTAGATTTCTATAAAAATATATATACAAAATACACATAAAATGAAGTAAATACGTATAAAAAATGTATACAAAATACACATCAAATAATGTAAATTCGTATTAAAATAAATAAACAAAATACCAATAAAAGAATGTGTTTTTGTATAAATATAAATAAACAAAATACACATAAAATAACGTAAATTTATATAAAACTATATACAAAAATACACAGAAGTAATTGAATTTGTATGAAAATATATACAAAACACACAGAAAATAAGCTAAATTTGAATTGAAATATATATACAAAATACATGAAATAAAGTAAATTGGTATCAAAATATTTATACAAATACACATATAATAACGTAAATTTGTGTGAAAATATATAAACAAAATACACATTAAATAATGTAAATACGTATAAAAAAATGTGTACAAAATACACATATAATCATGTAATTCGATTTAAAATAAATAAACAAAATACCAATAAAAGAATGTGTATTTGGATAAATATAAATATACAAAATACACATACAAAATAAACATAAAATAAGGTAAATTTGTAATGAAATATATGTACTAAAATACATATAAAATGATGTAAATTTATATGAAAATATATATACAAATACACATAAAATACCATGAATTTGTATAAAATTATATATTCAAAATAAATATTAAATAATGTAAAAGCGTATAAAAATATATATAAAAAGTACATATAAAATAATGTAAATTCGTATCAATATAAATCAACAAAATACCAATAAAATAATATATATTTGAATGAAAATAGATTTACAAAATACACATAACATAACTAAAATTTGTATTGAAATATATACAAAAATACATAAAAATAATTTGAGTTTGTATGAAAATAGATATTCAAAATTCACATAAAACTAGGTAAATTTCTTTTGAAATATATGTACAAAATACCCATAAAATATTGTAAATTTGTGTCAAAATATATAAACAAATACACATAAAATAACGTAAATTTGTATGAAAAATATTTACAAAATACACATAGAATAATGTCAGATCGTATCAAAATGAATGAGCAGAATATCAATAAAATAACGTAAATTTGTATGAAAATAAAGATGCAAAATACCCATAAAATAAAGCATATTTTTATAAAAATACATATACAAAAATACACATAGAATAATTAAATTTGTATTAAAATTAGTATACAAAATGCATATACAATAAGGTAAATTTGTATTAAAAAAATATGCAAAATACACATAGAAGTGTAAATTTGTTTAAAAATCTATATACGAATACACATAATATAACGTAGATTTCTATAGAAATATATATACAAAATACACATGAAATTATGTAAATACGTATAAAAATATATATACAAAATACACATTAAATAATTCAAATTCTCGTCAAAATAAATAAACAAAATATCAATAAAAGAATGTGTATTTGTATGAAAATAGATATACAAAATACTCATAAAATAACCTAAGTTTGTATAAAACTATATACAAAAATACACAAAAATAATTTAAATTTGTATGAAAATAAATATACAAAATACACATAAAATTAGGTAAATTTGTATTGAAATACATATACAAAATACAAATAAAATAATGGAAGTTTGAATGAAAATATATAAACATATACACTTAAAATAACGTAAATTTGTATCAAATATATATACAAAATACTAATTAAATAATGTAAATATGTATAAAAAAATATATTCAAAACACAAATAGAATAATGTAAAATCGTATCAAAATAAATACACAGAATATTAATAAAATAATGTAAATTTGTATGAAAATAATGATGCAAAATATCTATAAAATAACGCATTTTTTTATAAATATATATATACCAAAATACACATAAAATATTAAAATTTGTATTAAAATAAATATAAAAAATGCACATACTGTAAGGTAAATTTGTATTGAAATAGATATGCAAAATACATATAAAACAATGTAAATTTGTTTCAAAATATATATACGAATACACATAAAATAACGTTGATTTCTATAAAAATATATACAAAATACACATAAAATGAAGTATTTGATATATATATTTTTATACTTATTAACATAATTTTATATGTATTTTGAATATATATTTTCATAGAAATTTACTCTATATGTATATGTATAGAAAATACACATGAAATAATCTAAATTCGTATCGAAATAAATGAACAAAATACCGATAAAATAATGTAATTTTGAATGAAAATATATATAGAAAATACACATAAAATAACGTAAATACAAATAAATATATACACATAAAATGATTTGAATTTGAATGAAAATAGATATAAAAATAAACTTAAAATAAGGCAAATTTATAATGAAATATATATACAAAATACACATAAAATAATGTAGATTTGTTTCAAAATATATATACGAATACACATAAAATAACGTAGATTTCTATAGAAATATATATACAAAATACACAAGAAATGTTGTAAATACGTATAAAAATATATACAAAATACACATTAAATAATGTAAATTCGTGTCAAAATAAATAATTAAAATATCAATAAAAGAATGTGTATTTGTATGAAAATACATATACAAAATACACATAAAATAACGTAAATTTGTATAAAACTATATATAAAAATACACAAACATAAGTTAAATTTGTATGAAAATAAATATACAAAATACACATAAAATTAGGTAAATTTGTAAAGAAATACATATACAAAATACACATAAAATAATGTAAATTTGAATGAAAATATATAAACAAATACACTTAAATTAACATAAATTTGTATAAAATATATATAAAAAATGTAAATATGTATAAAATATATATATATACAAAACACAAATAGAATAATGTAAAATCGTATTAAAATAAATACACAGAATGTAAATAAAATAATGTAAATTTGTATGAAAATAAAGATGCAAAATACCCATAAAATAACGCATTTTTTATAAATATACAAAATACACATGAAAGGATGTAAATACGTATAAAAATATATATACAAAATACACATTAAATAATGTAAATTCGCGTCAAAATAAATAAACAAAATGTCAATAAAAGAATGTGTATTTGTATGAAAATAAATATACAAAATACACATAAGATAACATAAATTTGTATAAAACTATATACAAAAATACACAAAAATAATTTAAATTTGTATGAAAATAAATATACAAAATACACATAAAATTAGGTAAATTTGTATTGAAATACATATACAAAATACACATAAAATACTGTAAATTTGAATGAAAATACATAAACAAATACACTTAAAATAACGTAAATTTGTATTAAAAAATATATACAAAACACAAATAGAATAAAGTAAAATCGTATCAAAATAAATACACAGAATATTAATAAAATAATGTAAATTTGTATGAAAATAAAGAAGCAAAATACCCATAAAATAACGCATTTATTTTTTAAATATATATACAAAAATACACATAAAAAAATTATTTGTATTAAAATAAATATACAAAATACACATACAATAAGGTAAATCTGTATTGAAATAGATATGCAAAATACATATAAAACAATGTAAATTTGTTTCAAAATATATATACGAATACACATAAAATAACGTAGATTTGTATAAAAATATATATACAAAATACACGTAAAATGAATTAAATACGTATAAAAAAATGTATACAAAATACACATAAAATAATGTAAATTCGTATCAAAATAAATAAACAAAATACCAATAAAAGAATGTGTATTTGTATAAATATAAATATACAAAATACACATAAAATAACGTAAATTTGTATAAAACTATATACAAAAATACACAGAAGTAATTAAATTCGTATGAAAATAGATATAAAAAATACAGATAAAATAAGCTAAATTTGAATTGAAATGTATATACAAAATACATAAAATAATGTAAATTTGTATCAAAATATTTATAAAAATACATATAATAACGTAAATTTGTTTAAAAATATATAAACAAAATACACATTAAGTAATGTAAATACGTATAAAAAATATGTACAAAATACACATATAATCATGTAATTCGTATCAAACTAAAAACAAAATAGCAATAAAATAATGTAAATTTGTATGAGAAAACATATACAAATACATATAAAATAACGCTAATTTCTATAAAAATATATGTCCAAAAATGAACGTAAAATAAATTAACTTTGGATAAAAATATATATACAAAACACACCTAAAATAACCTAAATTTGTATCAAACTATATACAAAAATACACAAAAATATTTAAAATTTGTATGAAAATAAATATACAAAATACACATAAAATTAGGTAAATTTGTATTGAAATACATACACAAAATACACATAAAATAATGTAAATTTGAATGAAAATACATAAACAAATACACTTAAAATAACGTAAATTTGTATAAAAAAATATGTACAAAACACAAATAGAATAATGTAAAATCGTATCAAAATAAATACACAGAATATTAATAAAATAATGTAAACTTGTATGAAAATAAAGAAGCAAAATACCCATAAAATAACGCTTTTTTTTTTAAATATATATACCAAAATACACATCAAAAAATTAAATTTGTATTAAAATAAATATACAAAAAACACATACAATAAGGTAAATTTGTATTGAAATAGATATGCAAAATACATATAAAACAATGTAAATTTGTTTCAAAATATATATACGAATACACATAAAATAACGTAGATTTCTATAAAAATATATATACAAAATACACATAAAATGAAGTAAATACGTATAAAAAAATGTATACAAAATACACATAAAATAATGTAAATTCGTATCAAAATAAATAAACAAAATACCAATAAAAGAATGTGTATTTGTATAAATATAAATATACAAAATACACATAAAATAACGTAAATTTATATAAAACTATATACAAAAATACACAGAAGTAATTAAATTTGTATGAAAATATATACAAAATACACACAAAATAAGCTAAATTTGAATTGAAATATATATACAAAATACATGAAATAAAGTAAATTTGTATCAAAATATTTATACAAATACACATATAATAACGTAAATTTGTATGAAAATATATAAACAAAATACACATTAAATAATGTAAATACGTATAAAAAAAATATGTACAAAATACACATATAATCATGTAATTCGTATCAAAATAAATAAACAAAATACCAATAAAATAATATAAATTTGTATGAGTAAACGTGTATGTTGCATATTTTTTCAATACAAATTTACCTTATTATATACGCATTTTGTATATTAATTTTAATACAAATTTAATTATTCGATGTGTATTTTTGTATCTGTATTTTTATAAACATATGCTTTATTTTTTGGGTATTTTGCATCTTTATTTTCATACAAATTTACATTATTTTATTGATATTCTGCTCATTCATTTTGATACGAATTGACATTATTCTATGTGTATTTTGTAATTATTTTTCATACAAATTTACGTTATTTTATGTGTATTTGTTTATATATTTTGACACAAATTTACAATATTTTATGGGTATTTGTATATACATTTCAAAAGAAATTTACCTAGTTTTATGTGTATTTTGTATATCTATTTTCATACAAACTCAAATTACTTCTATGTATTTTTGTATATATTTTAATACAAATTTTAGTTATGTTATGTGTATTTTGTAAATTTATTTTCATTCAAATATATATTATTTTATTGGTGTGTTGTTGATTTATATTGATACGAATTTACATTATTTTATATGTACTTTGTATATATATTTTTATACGCTTTTACATTATTTAATATTTATTTTGAATATATATTTTTATACAAATTCATGGTATTCTATGTGTATTTGTATATATATTTTTATATAAATTTACATTATTTTATGTGTATTTTGTACATATATTTTTTTACAAATCTACCTTATTTTATGTTTATTTTGAATGTGTATTTTCTATATTTATATTTATCCAAATACACATTCTTTTATTGGTATTTTGTTTATTTATTTTAAATCGAATTTACATTATTTTATGTGTATTTTGTATACATTTTTTTATACGTGTTTACTTAATTTTATGTGTATTTTGTATATATATTTTTTATAGAAATCTACGTTTTTTTATTTGTATTAGTATATATATTTTGAAACAAATTTACAATGTTTTATATGTATTTTTGCATATCTCTTTTAATACAAATTTACCTTATTGTATGTGCATTTTGTATATTTATTTCAATGCAAATTTAAATATTTTATGTGTTTTTTGGTATATATATTTTTATAAGATTACGAAAATTTGAATAAAAATATATACAAAAAAACAAAAAAATATATTTCAATTTGTATGAAAATAGATATACAAAATACACATATAATTAGTTAAATTTGTATTTAAATACATGTACAAAATACACATAAAATAATGTAAATTTGTGTGAAATGAAAACAAATTCACATAAAATTCGCGTCAAAATAAATAAAAAAAATATCAATAAAAGAATGTGTATTTGTATGAAAATAGATATACAAAATACATATAAAATAACCTAAATTTGAATCAAACTATATACAAAAATATACAACAATATTTTAAATTTGTATGAAAATAAATATACAAAATACACATAAAATTAGGTAAATTTGTATTGAAATACATACACAAAATACACATAAAATAATGTAAATTTGAATAAAAATACATAAACAAATACACTTAAAATAACGTAAATTTGTATAAAAAAATATGTACAAAACACAAATAGAATAATGTAAAATCGTATCAAAATAAATACACAGAATATTAATAAAATAATGTAAATTTGTATGAAAATAAAGAAGCAAAATACCCATAAAATAACGCATTTATAAAAATATATATACCAAAATACACATCAAAAAATTAAATTTGTATTAAAATAAATATACAAAAAACACATACAATAAGGTAAATTTGTATTGAAATAGATATGCAAAATACATATAAAACAATGTAAATTTGTTTCAAAATATATATACGAATACACATAAAATAACGTAGATTTCTATAAAAATATATATACAAAATACATTTTATGTATTGTATGTATTGAAAGAGATATTTTATGTATTGAAAGAGATATTCAAAAATACATATAAAACAATGTAAATCTGTTTCAAAATATATATACGAATACACATAAAATAAAGTAGATTTCTATAGAAATATATATACAAAATACATATGAAATTATGTAAATACGTATAAAAATATATATACAAAATACATATCAAATAATGTAAATTCGTGTCAAAATTAATAAACAAAATATCATGAAAAGAATGTGTATTTGTATGAAAATAGATAATAGATAATAAATTTGTATAAAATATATATGCAAGATACACATGAAATAATGTAAATATGTATAAAAAAAAGTATAAACAAAAAACAAATAGAATAATGTAAAATCGCATCAAAATAAATACACCGAATATTAATAAAATAATGTAAATTTGTATGAAAATAAAGATGCAAAATTCCCATAAAATAGCGCATTTCTTATAAAAATATATATACCAAAATACACATAATATATATGTAGATTTCTATAGAAATATATATACAAAATATACATGAAATGTTGTAAATACGTAAAAAATATATATACAAAATACACATTAAATAATGTAAATTTGTGTCAAAATAAATAATTAAAATATCAATAAAAGAATGTGTATTTGTATGAAAATACATATACAAAATACACATAAAATAACGTAAATTTGTATAAAACTATATATAAAAAAACACAAAAATAAGTTAAATTTGTATGAAAATAAATATACAAAATACACATAAAATTAAGTAAATTTGTAAAGAAATACATATACAAAATACACAAAATAATGTAAATTTGAATGAAAATATATAAACAAATACACTTAAATTAACATAAATTTGTATAAAATATATATAAAAAATACTCATTAAATAATGTAAATATGTATAAAAAATATATATACAAAACACAAATAGAATAATGTAAAATCGTATTAAAATAAATACACAGAATGTAAATAAAATAATGTAAATTTGTATGAAAATAAAGATGCAAAATACCCATAAAATAACGCATTTTTTTATAAATATAATAAATACACATGAAAGGATGTAAATACGTATAAAAATATATATACAAAATACACATTAAATAATTTAAACTCGCGTCAAAATAAATAAACAAAATGTCAATAAAAGAATGTGTATTTGTATGAAAATAAATATACAAAATACACATAAGATAACATAAATTTGTATAAAACTATATACATAAATGCACAAAAATAATTTAAATTTGTATGAAAATAAATATACAAAATACACATAAAATTAGGTAAATTTGTATTGAAATACATATACAAATTACACATAAAATACTGTAAATTTGAATGAAAATACATAAACAAATACACTTAAAATAACGTAAATTTGTATAAAAAAAATATATACAAAACACAAATAGAATAATGTAAAATCGTATCAAAATAAATACACAGAATATTAATAAAATAATGTAAATTTGTATGAAAATAAAGAAGCAAAATACCCATAAAATAACGCATTTATTTTTTAAATATATATACAAAAATACACATAAAAAAATTATTTGTATTAAAATAAATATACAAAATACACATACAATAAGGTAAATCTGTATTGAAATAGATATGCAAAATACATATAAAACAATGTAAATTTGTTTCAAAATATATTTACGAATACACATAAAATAACGTAGATTTGTATAAAAATATATATACAAAATACACATAAAATGAAGTAAATACGTATAAAAAAATGTATACAAAATACACATAAAATAATGTAAATTCGTATCAAAATAAATAAACAAAATACCAATAAAAGAATGTGTATTTGTATAAATATAAATATACAAAATACACATAAAATAACGTAAATTTGTATAAAACTATATACAAAAATACAGAGAAGTTATTAAATTCGTATGAAAATAGATATACAGATAAAATAAGCTAAATTTGAATTGAAATGTATATACAAAATACATAAAATAATGTAAATTTGTATGAAAATATTTATAAAAATACATATAATAACGTAAATTTGTTTAAAAATATATAAACAAAATACACATTAAGTAATGTAAATACGTATAAAAAATATGTACAATATACACATATAATCATGTAATTCGTATCAAACTAAATAAACAAAATATCAATAAAATAATGTAAATTTGTATGAGAAAATATATACAAATACATATAAAATAACGCTAATTTCCATAAAAATATATGTCCAAAAATGAACGTAAAATAAAGTAACTTTGGATAAAAAAAATATATACAAAACACACATTAAATAATGTAAATGCGTACATAAAATAACCTAAATTTGTATAAAAATATATACAAAAATACACAAAAATAATTTAAATTTGTATGAAAAGAAAATAATAGAAAATACACATAAAATTAGGTTAATTTGTATTGAAATACATATACAAAATACATATAAAATAATGTAAATTTGAAAGAAAATATATAAACAAATACACATATAATAACTTAAATTTGTATGAAATATATATTCAAAATACACATTAAATAAAAAATATACAAAACACAAATAGTATAATGTAAAATCGTATCAAAATATATACACAGAATATTAATAAAATAATGTAAATTTGTATGAAAATTAAGATGCAAAATACCTATAAAATAACGCATTTTTTATAAAATTATTGATACCAAAATACACATAAAATATTTGAATTTGTATTAAAATAAATATACAAAATGCACATACAATAAGGTAAATTTGTATTGAAATAGATATGCAAAATACATATAAAATAATGTAAATTTGTTTCAAAATATATATACGAATACACATTAAATAACGTAGATTTCTAAAAAAAATACATATACGAAATACACAATATTAAGTAAATACGTATAAAAAAATGTGTAAAGTGTATTTTGTATATATATTTTTATAGAAATCTACGTTTTTTTATTTGTAATCTTATATATATTATGAAACAAATTAACATTATATAATATTTATTTTGCATATCTTTCAATACAAATTTACTTATATGTGCATTTTGTATATTTATTTCAATGCAAATTTAAATATTTTGTGTATTTTGGTATATATATTTTTATAAGATTACGAAAATTTGAATAAAAATATATACAAAAAAACAAAAAAATAAATTTCAATTTTGTATGAAAATAGATATACAAAATACACATATAATTAGTTAAATTTGTATTTAAATACATGCACAAAATACACATAAAATAATGTAAATATGTATGAAATGAAAACAAATTCACATAAAATTCGCGTCAAAATAAATAAACAAAATATCAATAAAAGAATGTGTATTTGTATGAAAATAGATATACAAAATACACATAAAATAACCTAAATTTGTATCAAACTATATACAAAAATACACAAAAATATTTTAAATTTGTATGAAAATAAATATACAAAATACACATAAAATTAGGTAAATTTGTATTGAAATACATACACAAAATACACATAAAATAATGTAAATTTGAATGAAAATACATAAACAAATACACTTAAAATAACGTAAATTTCTATAAAAAATATGTACAAATCACAATTAGAATAATGTAAAATCGTATCAAAATAAATACACAGAATATTAATAAAATAATGTAAATTTGTATGAAAATAAAGAAGCAAAATACCCATAAAATAACGCATTTTTTTTATTTATAAAAATATATATACCAAAATACACATCAAAAAATTAAATTTGTATTAAAATAAATATACAAAAAACACATACAATAAGGTAGATTTGTATTGAAATAGATATGCAAAATACATATAAAACAATGTAAATTTGTTTCAAAATATATATACGAATACACATAAAATAACGTAGATTTCTATAAAAATATATATACAAAATACACATAAAATGAAGTAAATACGTATAAAAAATGTATACAAAAAACACATAAAATAATGTAAATTCGTATCAAAATAAATAAACAAAATACCAATAAAAGAATGTGTATTTGTATAAATATAAATATACAAAATACACATAAAATAACGTAAATTTATATAAAACTATATACAAAAATACACAGAAGTAATTAAATTCGTATGAAAATAGATATACAAAATACAGATAAAATAAGCTAAATTTGAATTGAAATGTATATACAAAATACATAAAATAATGTAAATTTGTATCAAAATATTTATAAAAATACATATAATAACGTAAATTTGTTTAAAAATATATAATCAAAATACATATTAAGTAATGTAAATACGTATTAAAAAATATGTACAAAATACACATATAATCATTTAATTCGTATCAAACTAAATAAACAAAATATCAATAAAATAATGTAAATTTGTATGAGAAAACATATACAAATACTTATAAAATAACGCTAATTTCTATAAAAATATATACAAAACACACATTAAATAATGTAAATGCGTACATAAAATAACCTAAATTTGTATAAAACTATATACAAAAATACACAAAAATAATTTAAATTTGTATGAAAAGAAATATACAAAATACACATAAAATTAGGTTAATTTGTATTGAAATACATATACAAAATACACATAAAATAATGTAAATTTGAAAGAAAATATATAAACAAATACACTTATAATAACGTAAATTTGTATGAAATATATATACAAAATACACATTAAATAATGTAAATATGTATAAAAAATATATACAAAACACAAATAGAATAATGTAAAATCGTATCAAAATTTTCGTTATTATATGTATTTTTATAAATATTTTGATACAAATCTACATTATTTTATGTATTTTGTATATACATTTCAATTCAAATTTAGCTTATTTTATCTGTATTTTGTATATCTATTTTCATACGAATTTAATTACTTCTGTGTATTTTTGTATATAGTTTTATATAAATTTACGTTATTTTATGTGTATTTTGTATATTTATATTAATACAAATACACATTCTTTTATTGGTATTTTGTTTATTTATTTTGATACGAACTTACATTATTTTATGTGTATTTTGTATACATTTTTTTATACGTATTTACTTCATTTTATGTGTATTTTGTATATATATTTTTATAGAAATCTACGTTATTTTATGTGTATTCGTATATATATTTTGAAACAAATTTACATTGTTTTATATGTATTTTGCATATCTATTTCAATACAAATTTATCTTATTGTATGTGTTTTTTGTATATTTATTTTAACACAAATTTAATTTTTTGATGTGTATTTTGGTATATTTATTTTATGGGTATTTTGCTTCTTTATTTTCATACAAATTTACATTATTTTATTAATATTCTGTGTATTTATTTTGATACGATTTTACATTATTCTATTTGTGTTTTGTATATATTTTTTTTATACAAATTTACGTAATTTTAAGTGTATTTGTTTATGTATTTTCATTCAAATTTACATTATTTTATGTGTATTTTGTGTATGTATTTCAATACAAATTTACCTAATTTTATGTGTATTTTGTATATTTATTTCCATACAAATTTAAAATATTTTTGTGTATTTTTGTATATAGTTTGATACAAATTTAGGTTATTTTATGTGTATTTTGTATATCTATTTTCATACAAATACACATTCTTTTATTTATATTTTGTTTATTTATTTTGACGCGAATTTACATTATTTAATGTGTATTTTGTATATATATTTCTATACGAATTTACATCATTTCATGTGTATTTTGTATAGTTTTAAACAAATTTATATTAATTAATGTGTATTTTGTATATATATATATGTATTTATACAAATACACATTCTTTTATTGGTATTTTGTTTATTTATTTTGATACTAATTTACATTATTTTATGTGTATTTTGTATACATTTTTTATACGTTTTACTTAATTTTATGTGTATTTTGTATATATATTTTTATAGAAATCTACCTTATTTCATGTGTATTCGTATATATATTTTGAAACAAATTTACATTGTTTATATGTATTTTGCATATCTATTTTTGTGTATTCTGTATTTATTTTTGTTATACATAGAATAATGTAAAATCGTATCAAAATAAGTACACAGAATATCAATAAAATAATTTAAATTTGTATGAAAATAAAGATGCAAAATACCTATAAAATAAACCATTTTTTTTTAAATACAAATACAAAAATACACATAGAATAATTAAATATGTGTTAAAATTAATATACAAAATGCACATACAATAAGGTAAGTTTGTATTGAAAAAAAACGCAAAATACACATAAAACAGTGTAAATTTGTTTCAAAATATATATACGAATACACATAAAATAACGTTGATTTCTATAGGAATATATATACAAAATACACATGAAATGATGTAAATACGTATAAAAATATATACAAAATACACATTAAATACTGTAAATTCGCGTCAAAAGAAATAAACAAAATATCCATAAAAGAATGTGTATTTGTATGAAAATAGATATACAAAATACACATAAAATAACCTAAATTTGTATCAAACTATATACTAAAATACACAAAAATATTTTAAATTTGTATGAAAATAAATATACAAAATACACATAAAATTAGGTAGATTTGTATTGAAATACATATACAAAATACACATAAAATAATGTAAATTTGAATGAAAAGACATAGAGAAATACACTTAAAATAACGTAAATTTGTATAAAAAAATATATACAAAACACAAATAGAATAATGTAAAATCGTATCAAAATAAATACACAGAATATTAATAAAATAATGTATATTTGTATGAAAATAAAGAGGCAAAATACCCATAAAATAACGCATTTTTTTTTATTTATAAAAATATATATACCAAAATACACATAAAAAAATTAAATTTGAATTTAAATAAATATATAAAAAACACATACAATAAGGTAAGTTTGTATTGAAATAGATATGCAAAATACATATAAAACAATGTAAATTTGTTTCAAAATATATATACGAATACACATAAAATAACGTAGATTTCTATAAAAATATATATACAAAATACATATAAAATGAAGTAAATACGTATAAAAAAATGTATACAAAATACTCATAAAATAATTTAAATTAGTATCAAAATAAATATACAAAATACCAATAAAAGAATGTGTATTTGTATAAATATAAATATACAAAATACACATAAAATAACGTAAATTTATATAAAACTATATACAAAAATACACAGAAGTATTTTAATTTGTATGAAAATAGATATACAAAATAAGGTAAACTCGTTTCAAATTCAATAAACAAAATTCAGATAAAAGAAAGTATATTTTTAGAATAAATAAATATATAAAATACACATAAAATAACGAAAATTTGTTTGAAAATATATAAAAAAATAAACAAAAATAATTTCAATTTGTATGAAAATAAATATACAAAATACACATGTATTTTGTATATCTATTTTCTCACAAATTTAATTACTTTTGTGTGTTTTTGCATATAGTTTTATATAAATTTACGTTATTTTATTTGTATTTTGTATATTATATTTATACAATACACATTCTTTTATTAGTATTTTGTTTATTTATTTTGATACGAGTTTACATTATTTTATGTGTATTTTGTACACCTTTTTTTATACGTATTTACTTCATTTTATGTGTATTTTGTATATTTATTTTCATAGAAATCTACGTTATTTTATGAGTATTCGTATATATATTTTGAAAAAAAATTTCATGGTTTTATATGTATTTTGCATATCTATTTCAATACAAATTTACCTTATTGTATGTGCATTTTGTATATTTATTTTAATACAAATTCAAATATTTTATGTGTGTCTTGGTATAAATATTTTTATAAAAAATGCGTTATTTTATGGGTATTTTGCATCTTAATTTTCATACAAATTTACATTATTTTATTAATATTCTGTGTATTTATTTTGATACCATTTTATATTATTCTATTTGTGTTTTGTATATATTTTTTTATACATATTTACATTATTTAATGTGTATTTTTTATATATATTTCATACAAATTTACGTTATTTTAAGTGTATTTGTTTATATATTTTCATTCAAATTTACATTATTTTATGTGTATTTTGTAAATGTATTTCAATACAAATTTACCTAATTTTATGTGTATTTTGTATATTTATTTTCATACAAATTAAAATTATTTTGTGTATTTTTGTATATAGTTTTATACAAATTTAGGTGATTTTATGTGTATATTGTATATCTATTTTCATACAAATACACATTCTTTTATTGATATTTTGTTTATTTATTTTGACGCGAATTTATATTATTTAATGTGTATTTTATATATTTATTTTTATACGTGTTTACATCATTTGATGTGTATTTTGTATATATATTTCTATAGAAATCTACGTTGATTTATGAGTATTCGTATATAGATTTTGAAATAAATTTACACTGTTTTATGTGTATTTTGCATATTTTTTCAATACAAATTTACCTTATTGTATATGCATTTTGTATATTAATTTTAATACAAATTTAATTATGCTATGTTTTTTTTGTATATGTATTTTTATAAAAACATGCTTTATTTTATGGGTATTTTGCATTTTTATTTTCATACAAATTTACATTATTTTATTTATATTCTGTTTATTTTTTTAAAAACAATTTTACATTATTCTATGTGTATTTTGTATATCTATTTTTATACGTATTTACTTAATTTATGTGTATTTTGTATATATATTTTTATAGAAATCTACGTTATTTTATGTGTATTCGTATATATTTTGAAACAAATTTACATTGTTTTATATGTATTTTTGCATATCTCTTTCAATACAAGTTTAACTTATTGTATGTGCATTTTGTATATTTACTTCAATACAAATTTAAATATTTTATGTCTATTTTGGTATATATATTTTTATAAGAAATGCGCTATTTGATGGGAATTTTGCATCTTTATTTTCATACAAATTTACATTATTTTATTAATATTCGGTGTATTTATTTTGATACGATTTCACATTATTCTATTTGTTTTTTGTATATATTTTTTATACATATTTACATTATTTAATGTGTATCTTGCATATATATTTCATACAAATTTATTATCTATTATTTATTTTCATACAAATACACCTTCTTTTCATGACATTTTGTTTATTTATTTTGACACGAATTTAATTAGATATGTATTTTGTATATATATTTTTATACGTATTTACATAATTTTATGTGTATTTTGTATATATATTTCTATAGAAATCTACGTTATTTTATGTGTATTCGTATATATATTTTGAAACAAATTTACTTTGTTTTATATGTATTATTGAATATCTCTTTCAATACATATTTACCTTACTGTATATGCATTTTGTATATTTATTTCAATACAAATTTAAATATTTTATGTGTATTTTGGTATATATATTTTTTTTTAAAAATGCGCTATTTTATGGGAATTTTGCATCTTTCTTTTCATACAAATTTACATTATTTTATTGATATTCTGTGTATTTATATTGATAGGATTTTACATTATTCTATTTCTTTTTTGTAAATATTTTTTTATACACATTTACATTATTTAATGTGTATCTTGCATATATATTTTATACAAATTTACGTTATTTTAAGTGTATTTGTTTATATATTTTCATTCAAATTTACATTATTCTATGTGTATTTTGTATATGTATTTGAATACAAATTTACCTAATTTTATGTGTATTTTGTATATTTCTTTTCATACAAATTTTAAATATTTTTGTGTATTTTTGTATATAGTTTTATACAAATTTAGGTTATTTTATGTACGCATTTACTTTATTTAATGTGTGTTTTGTATATATATTTTTATGCAAATTTACTTTATTTTTTTAGAAATTTGCGTTAATTTATGTGTATTTGTATATGTTTTCTCATACAAATTTACATTATTTGATTGCTATTTTGTTTATTTATTTTGATACGAATGAAAATAGATATACAAAATATACATAAAATAAACTAAATTTGTATTGAAATATATATACAAAATACATAAAATAATGTAAATTTGTATCAAAATATTTTAACAGATGCGCATAAAATATCGTAAATTTGTTTTAAAATATACAAAATACACATTAAATAATGTAAATATGTATAAAAAATATATACAAAACACAAATAGAATAATGTAAAATCGTATTAAAATAAATACACAGAATATTAATAAAACAATGTAAATTTGTATGAAAATAAAGATGCAAAATACCCATTAAATAACGCATTTTTTATAAAAAATATATATACCAAAATACACATGAAAAAATTAATTTGTATTAAAATAAATATACAAAATACACATACAATAAGGTAAATCTGTATTGAAATAGATATGCAAAATACATATAAAATAATGTAAATTTGTTTCAAAATATATATACGAATACACATAAAATAACGTAGATTTGTATAAAAATATATATACAAAATACACATAAAATGAAGTAAATACGTATAAGAAAATGTATACAAAATACAAATAAAATAATGTAAATTTGAATAAAAATAAATAAACAAAATACCAATAAACGAATGTGTATTTGTATAAATATAAATATACAAAATACACATAAAATAACGTAAATTTGTATAAAACTATACAAAAATATACAGAAGTAATTAAATTCGTATGAAAATAGATATACAAAATACAGATAAAATAAGCTAAATTTGAATTGAAATGTATATACAAAATACCATATTTTATGTGTATATTTGTATTTGTATTTAGGTTATTTTATGTGTATTTTGTATATATATTTTCATTCAAAATTACATTATTTTATTGGTATTTTCTTAATTTAATTCGATACGAATTTAGATTATTTCATAGGTATTTTCTATACATATTTTTATACTCATTTACATTATCTAATGTGTGTTTTGTATATATATTTTTATGCAAATTTATTTTATGTTCATTTTTGTGCATATATTTTTATAGAAATTTGCGTTATTTTATGTATATAGTTTTATATAAATTTACGTTATTTTATGTGCATTTTGTATATTTATATTTATACAAATACATATTCTTTTATTGGTATATTGTTTATTTACATTTATACGAATTTACATTATTTTATGTATTTTGTATACATTTTTTTATACGTATTTACTTTATTTTATATGTATTTTGTATATGTATTTTTATAGAAATCTACGTTATTTTATGTGTATTCGTATATATATTTTGAAACAAATTTACATTATTTATATGTATTTTGCATATCTATTTCAATACAAATTTACCTTATTGTATGTGCATTTTGTATATTTATTTTAATACAAATTGAAATATTTTATGTGTATTTCGGTATCAATAATTTTATAAAAAAACGTTAATTTGTATAAAAAAATATGTACAAAACACAAATAGAATAATGTAAAATCGTATCAAAATAAATACACAGAATATTAATAAAATAATGTAAATTTGTATGAAAATAAAGAAGCAAAATACCCATAAAATAACGCATTTTTTTTATTTATAAAAATATATATACCAAAATACACATCAAAAAATTAAATTTGTATTAAAATAAATATACAAAAAACACATACAATAAGGTAAATTTGTATTGAAATAGATATGCAAAATACATATAAAACAATGTAAATTTGTTTCAAAATATATACGAATACGCATAAAATAACGTAGATTTCTATAAAAAATATATATACAAAATACACATAAAATGAAGTTAATACGTATAAAAAATGTATACAAAATACACATAAAATAATGTAAATTCGTATCAAAATAAATAAACAAAATACCAATAAAAGAATGTGTATTTGTATAAATATAAATATACAAAATACACATAAAATAACGTAAATTTATATAAAACTATATACAAAAATACACAGAAGTAATTAAATTTGTATGAAAATATATACAAAATACACATAAAATAAGCTAAATTTGAATTGAAATATATGTACAAAATACACATATTTTGCATATATATTTTCAAACAAATTTAAATAAATTTTTTGTATTTTTTCATATATTTATTTTTGTTATACATAGAAAAATGTAAAATCGTATCAAAATAAGTACACAGAATATCAATAAAATAATTTAAATTTGTCTGAAAATAAAGATGCAAAATACCCATAAGATAAAGCATATTTTTTTTTTAAATACATATACAAAAATACACATAGAATAATTAAATTTGTATTAAAATTAATATACATAATGCACACTTACAAAAAGGTAAATTTGTATTGAAAAAAAAAACGCAAAATACAAATAAAACAGTGTAAATTTGTTTCAAAATATATATACGAATACACATAAAATAACGTGTATATTGTATATCTATTTTCATACAAATACACATTCTTTTATTGATATTTTGTTTATTTATTTTGACGCGAATTTACATTCTTTAATGTGTTATATATATATATATATATATATATATATATATATATATATATATATATATATATAAATATATATATATATATATATATATATATATATATATATATATATATATATATATATATATATATATATATATATATATATATATATATATATATATATATATATATATATATATATATATATATATATATATATATATTTGAAATAAATTTACACTGTTTTATGTGTATTTTGCATATTTTTCAATACAAATTTACATTATTGTATATGCATTTTGTATATTAATTTTAATACAAATTTAATTATGCTATGTGTATTTTATATATGTATTTTATAAAATATGCTTTATTTTATGGGTATTTTGCATTTATATTTTCATACAAATTTACATTATTTTATTTATATTCTGTTTATTTTTTTTAAACAATTTTACATTATTCTATGTGTATTTTGAATATCTATATTTATACGTATTTACTTAAATTTGTGTGTATTTTGTATATATATTTTTATAGAAATCTACGTTATTTTATGTGTATTCGTATATACATTTTGAAACAAATTTACATTGTTTTATATGTATTTTTGCATATCTCTTTCAATACAAGTTTACCTTATTGTATGTGCATTTTGTATATTTATTTCAATACAAATTTAAATATTTTATGTGTGTTTTGGTATATATATTTTTATAAGAAATGCGCTATTTGATGGGAATTTTGCATCTTTATTTTCATACAAATTTACATTATTTTATTAATATTCGGTGTATTTATTTTGTTACGATTTCACATTATTCTATTTGTTTTTTGTATATATTTTTTTTGCTACATATTTACATTATTTAAAGTGTATCTTGCATATATATTTCATACAAATTTATTATCTATTATTTATTTTCATGCAAATACACATTCTTTTCATGATATTTTGTTTATTTATTTTGACACGAATTTACCTAGATATGTATTTTGTATATATATTTTTATACGTATTTACATAATTTCAAGTGTATTTTGTATATATATTTCTATAGAAATCTACGTTATTTTATGTGTATTCATATATATATTTTGAAACAAATTAACTTTGTTTTATATGTATTTTTGAATATCTCTTTCAATACATATTTACCTTACTGTATATGCATTTTGTATATTTATTTCAATACAAATTTAAATATTTTATGTGTATTTTGGTATATATATTTTTATAAAAAATGCGCTATTTTATGGGAATTTTGCATCTTTCTTTTCATACAAATTTACATTATTTTATTGATATTCTGTGTATTTATATTGATAGGATTTTACATTATTCTATTTCTTTTTTGTATATATTTTTTTATACAAATTTACATTATTTAATGTGTATCTTGCATATATATTTTATACAAATTTACGTTATTATAAGTGTATTTGTTTATATATTTTCATTAAAATTTACATTATTTTATGTGTATTTTGTATATGTATTTCAATACAAATTTACCTAATTTTATGTGAATTTTAAAATTTTTTGTGTATTTTTGTATATAGTTTTATACAAATTTAGTTTATTTTATGGACGCATTTACATTATTTAATGTGTGTTTTGTATATATATTTTTATGCAAATTTACTTTATTTTATGTGCATTTTTGTACATATATTTTTTTAGAAATTTGCGTTATTTTATGTGTATTTGTATATGTTATCTCATACAAATTTACATTATTTTATTGCTATTTTGTTTATTTGTTTTGATACGAATGAAAATAGATATACAAAATATACATAAAATAAACTAAATTTGTATTAATATATATATTCAAAATACATAAATAATGTAAATTTGTATCAAAATATTTTAACAGATGCGCATAAAATAACGTAAATTTGTTTTAAAATATACAAAATACACATTAAATAATGTAAATATGTATAAAAAAATATATACAAAACACAAATAGAATAATGTAAAATCGTATCAAAATAAATACACTGAATATTAATAAAACAATGTAAATTTGTATGAAAATAAAGATGCAAAATACCCATTAAATAACGCATTTTTTATAAAAAATATATATACCAAAATACACATGAAAAAATTAATTTGTATTAAAATAAATATACAAAATACACATACAATAAGGTAAATCTGTATTGAAATAGATATGCAAAATACATATAAAACAATGTAAATTTGTTTCAAAATATATATACGAATACACATAAAATAACGTAGATTTGTATAAAAATATATATACAAAATACACATAAAATGAAGTAAATACGTATAAGAAAATGTATACAAAATACACATAAAATAATGTAAATTCGTATCAAAATAAATAAACAAAATACCAATAAAAGAATGTGTATTTGTATAAATATAAATATACAAAATACACATAAAATAACGTAAATTTTTAGAAAACTATATACAAAAATACACAGAAGTTATTAAATTCGTATGAAAATAGATATACAAAATACAGATAAAATAAGCTAAATTTGAATTCAAATGTATATAGAAAATACATAAAATAATGTAAATTTGTATCAAAATATTTATAAAAATACATATAATAACATAAATTTGTTTAAAAATATATAAACAAAATACACATTAAGTAATGTAAATACGTATAAAAAATATGTACAAAATACAGAAATAATCATGTAATTCGTATCAAACTAAATAAACAAAATATCAATAAAATAATGTAAATTTGTATGAGAAAACATATACAAATACATATAAAATAACGCTAATTTCCATAAAAATATATGTCCAAAAATGAACGTAAAATAAAGTAACTTTGGATAAAAATATATATACAAAACACACATTAAATAATGTAAATCCGTACAAAATAAATATACAAAATATTAATAAAATAATTTAAATTTGTATGAAAAGAAATATACAAAATACACATAAAATAAGGTTAATTTGTATAAAATATATACAAAATACATATAAAATAATGTAAATTTGAAAGAAAATATATAAACAAATACATATAATAACGTAAATTTGTATCAAATATATAATCAAAATACATATAAAATAATGTAAATAAGTATAAAAATATATATACATAATACACCTAAAATAATGTAAATTCGTATAAAAATATATAAAATTAAACAAAAATAATGTAAATTTGTATGAAAATAAATATACAAAATACACATGTATTTTGTAAATTTATATAAACAAATTTACATTATTTAATGAGTATCTTGCATATATATTTTATATAAATTTATTATCTATTTGTATTTTATACAAATACACATTCTTTTCATGATATTTTGTTTATTTATTTTGACACGAATTTACATTATTTGATATGTATTTTGTATATATATTTATATACGTATTTACATAATTTCATATGTATTTTGTATATATATTTCTATAGAAATCTACTTTATTTTATGTGTATTCGTATATATATTTTTAAAAAAATTTACATTGTTTTATATTTATTTTTTAATATCTCTTTTAATACAAATTTACCTTGCTGTATATGCATTTTGTATATTTATTTCAATACAAATTTAAATATTTTATGTGTATTTTGGTATATATATTTTTATGAAAAATGCGATATTTTTTGGGAATTTTGCATCTTTATTTTCATACAAATTTACATTATTATATTGATATTCTGGGTATTTATTTTGATATGATTTTACATTATTCTATTTGTTTTTTGTGTATATTTTTTTTACACACTTTTACATTATTTAATGTGTATCTTGCTTATATATTTTATACAAATTTACGTTATTTTAAGTGTATTTGTTTTTATATTTTCATTCAAATTTACATTTATTTTAATTCGAAAATACATTATTTTATGAGTATTTTGTATACATTTTTTTATACGTATTTAAATTATTTATGTGTATTTTGTATATATTTTTATAGAAATTTACGTTTTTATTTGTATTCGTATATATATTTTGAAACAAATTTACATTGTTTTATATGTATTTTGCATATCTCTTTCAATACAAATTTACCTTATTTATATGTATATATATATATATATATATATATATATATATATATATATATATATATATATATATATATATATATATATAAATTTAAATATTTTATGTGTATTTTGTATATATTTTTATACAAATTTACATTATTTTATTAATATTGCATATTTATTTTGAAACAAATTTACATTATTTTATGTGTATTTATATTTTTTTGATACGATGTTACAATATTCTATTTGTTTTGTATATATACTTTTTATACATATTTACATTATTTAATGTGTATCTTGCATATATATTTTTATACAGATTTATTATCTATTATTTTATTTTCATACAAATTTACATTCTTTTCATTTATTTTGTTTGTTATTTTGACACAATTTTACATTATTTGATATGTATTTTGTATATATATTTTTATACGTATTTACATAATTTCATATGTATTTTGTATATATATTTCTATAGAAATCTACTTTATTTTATGTGTATTCGTATATATATTTTGAAACAAATTTACATTGTTTTATATGTATTTTTGCATATATGCATTTTGTATATTTATTTCAATACAAATTTAAATATTTTATGTGTATTTTGGTATATATATTTTATAAAAATGCGATAATTTTAGGGAATTTTGTATCTTTATTTTCATGCAAATTTACATTATTTTATTGATATTCTGTGTTTTTATTTTGATACGATTTGACATTATTCTATTTGTTTTTTGTATATATATTTTTTATACACATTTACATTATTTAATGTGTATCTTGCATATATATTTTATACAAATTTACGTTATTTTAAGTTTATTTATTTATTTTCATTCAAATTTACATTATTTCATGTGTATTTTGTGTATATTTCATACAAATTTACCTAATTTTATGTGTATTTTGTATATATATTTTCAAACAAATTTAATTTATTTTATGTGTATTCGTATATATATTTTATACAAATTTACATTATTTATGTTTATTTTGCATATCTATTTTATACAAATTTACCATATTGTATGTGTATTTTGTATATATATTTTAATGCAAATTTAATTATTTTATGTGTATTTTGTAAAATATTTTATTATTTAGGTATTTTGTATATTTATTTTCATACAAATTTACATTATTTTATTGATATTTTGTTTATTTATTTTGATACGATTTACATGATTATATGTGTATTTTGTACATATATTTTTATACACATTTACATTATTTAATGTATATTTTGTTTATATATTTTATAAATCTACGTTATTATATGTATTTGTATAAATATTTTGATACAGATTTACATTATTTTATGTGTATTTTGTATATGTATTTCAATTCAAATTTGCTTAATTTTATGTGTATTTTGTATATATATTTTCAAACAAATTTAAATTACTTCTGTGTATTTTTATATATTTTATACAAATCTAAGATATTTTATTTGTATTTTGTATATTTATATTTTTACAAATATACATTCTTTTACTGGAATTTTGTTTATTTATTTTGATACGAATTTTTATGTGTATTTTGTATATATATTTTTATACGTATTTACTTCATTTTATGTGTATTTTGTATATACATTTTCATAAAATTTACGTTATTTTATTGTGTGTATTCGTATATATATTTGATAAAAATTTACATTATTTTATATTTATTTTGCATATCTATTTCAATATAGATTTACCTTATTGTATGTGTATTTTGTATATTTATTTTAATACAAATTTAATTATTTTATGTGTACTTTGTATACATTTTCTTATACGTATTTACTTCATTTAATGTGTATTTTGTATATATATTTTTATAGTAATCTACGTTATTTTATGTGTATTGGTATATATATTTTGAAGCAAATTTACATTGTTTTATATGTATTTAGCATATCTATTTCAATATAAATCTACCTTATTGTATGTGCATTTGTATATTTATTGTAATACAAATTTTAAAATTTTATTATTTTGGTATAAATATTTTTATAAAAAGAGTTTTATATAAATTTAAAATATTTTATGTGTATTTTGTATATCTATTTTCATACAAATACACATTTTTTATTGATATTTTGTTTATTTATTTTGACGCGAATTCACATTATTTAATGTGTATTGTGTATATATATTTTTATACGTATTTACGTCATTTCATGTGTATTTTGTATATATATTTCTATAGAAATATATGTTATTTTATGTGTATTCGTATATATATTTTGAAACAAATATACATTGTTTTATGTGCATTTTGCATATTTTTTCAATATAAATTTACCTTATTGTACGTGCATTTTGTATATTAATTTTAATACAAATTTAGTTATTCTATGTGTATTTTTATATGTATTTTCATAAAAAAATGCTTTATTTTATGGGTATTTTGCATCTTTATTTTCATACAAATTTACATTATTTTATTGATATTCTGTGTATTTATTTTGATACGATTTTACATTATTCTATGTATATTTTGTATATATATTTCATACAAATGAACGTTATTTTATGTGAATTTGTTTTCATTTCATACAAATTTACATTATTTTATGTGTATTTTGTACATGTATTTAAATACAAATTTAACTAATTATATGTGTATTATGTATATCTATTTTCATACAAATTGAAATTAATTTTGTGTATTTTAGTATATATTTTTATTCAAATTTTCGTAATTTTATGTGAATTTTGTATATTTATTTTCCTACAAATATACGTTCTTTTATCGAATTTTGTTTATTTATTTTGATACGAGTTTTCATTATTTTAGGTGTATTTGATATATATTTTTATACTTATTTACATAATTTTATATGTATTTTGAATGTATATTTTCATAGAAATTTCCTCTATTTTATGTGTATTCGTATATATATTTTGATACAAATTTACATTATTTATGTGTATTTCGCATATCTATTTCAATACAAATTTTCTTTATTGTATGTGCCTTTTGTATATTTATTTTGATGCAAATTTAATTATTTTATGTGTATTTTTGTATATATATTTTTAAACAAATATGCGTTATTATATGGGTATTTTGCATCTTTATTTTCATACAAATTTACATTATTTTATTCATTGTCTGTTTATTTATTTTGATACGATTTTACGTTATTCTGTGTATTTTGTATATATATTTTTAGACATATTTACATTATTTATAGTATATTTTGTACATATATTTTATGGAAATTTACGTTATCTTATGTGTATTTGTTTATATATTTTCATACAAATTTACATTATTTTATGTGTATTTTCTATATGTATTTCAATAAAAATTTGCCTAATTTCATTTGTATTTTGCATATCTATTTTCAAACAAATTTAAATTATTTTTTTGTATTTTTGTATTATTTTTATACAGATTTTTGTTATTTTACTTGTATTTTGTATATATATTTTCCTACACATATACATTCTTTTAGAGGAAATTTTGTTTATTTATTTTGATACGAATTTATATTATTTTATGTGTATTTTGTATATATATTTTTCTATGTATTTACATTATTTTATGTGTATTTTGTATATATATTATCATAAAATTTACGTAATTTTATTGTGTGTATTCGTATATATTTTGATAAAATTTTCATTATTTTATGTGTTTTTGCATATCTATTTCAATAAAAATCTACCTTATTGTATGTGTATTTTGTATATTTATTTTAATACAAATTTAATTATTTTATGTGTATTTTTGTATATATATTTTTTTAAATATAAGATATTTTATGGGTAATTTGCATCTTTAATTATATAAATTTTTACATTACGTACATATCTTTTATACGTATTTACATTATTTAATGTGTATTTTGTTTATATATTTTTATACAAATTTACGTTATTATATGTGTATTTGAATATATATTTTGATACAAATTTACATTATTTTATGTATTTTCTATATTTATTTCAATTCAAATTTAGCTTATTTTATGTGTCTTTTGTATATCTATTTTCATACAAATTTAATTATTTTTGTTTATTTTTGTATATAGTTTTATACAATTCTACGTTATTTTATGTGTATTTTGTATATTTATATTTATACAAGTAAACATTCTTTTATTGGCATTTAGTTTATTTATTTTGATACGAATTTACATTTTATGTGTATTTTGTATACATTTTCTTATACGTATTTACTTCATTTTATGTGTATTTTGTATATATATTTTATAGAAATCTACGTTATTTTATGAGTATTCGTATGTATATTTTGAAACAAATTTACATTGTTTTATATGTATTTTGCATATCTATTTCAATACAAATTTACCTTTATTGTATGTGCATTTTGTATATTTATTGTAATACAATTTTAAATATTTTATGTGCATTTTGGTATATATATTTTCATAAAATGCGTTGTTTTATGGGTATTTTGCATCTTTATTTTCATACAAATTTACATTATTTTATTAATATTCTGTATTTATTTTGATACTATTTACATTATTCTATTTGTGTTTTGTATATATTTTTTTATACATATTTACATTATTTAATGTGTATTTTCTATATATATTTCATACAAATTTTCGTTATTTTATGTGTATTTGTTCATATATTTTATTCAAATTTACATTATTTTATGTGTATTTTGTATATGTATTTCAACAGAAATTTACCTAATTTCATGTGTATTTGTATATATATTTTATACAAATTTAAATTATTTTTGTGTATTTTGTATAGAGTTTTATTCAAATTTACAATATTTTATGTGTATTTTGTATATCTATTTTCACACAAATACACATTCTTTTATTGATATTTTGTTTATTTATTTGATGCGAATTTACATTATTTAATGTGTATTGTGTATATATATTTTATACGTATTTACGTCATTTCATGTGTATTTTGTATATATATTTTCTATAGAAATATACGTTATTTTATGTGTATTCATATATATTTTGAAACAAATATACATTGTTTTATGTGCATTTTGCATATTTTTTCAATACAAATTTACCTTATTGTACGTGCATTTTGTATATTAATTTTAATACAAATTTAGCTATACTATGTGTATTTTTGTGTATGTATTTTTAAAAAAATATGCTTTATTTTATGTGTATTTTGCATCTTTATTTTCATACAAAATTACATGATTTTATTGATATTCTGTGTATTTATTTTAATACGATTTTACATTATTCTATGTATATTTTGTATATGTATTTTATACCAATGTACGTTATTTTATGTGAATTTGTTTTCATTTCATTCAAATTTACATTATTTTATGTGAATTTTGTACATGTATTTAAATACAAATTTAACTAATTATATGTGTATTTTGTATATCTATTTTCATACAATTTGAAATTAATTTTGTGTATTTTTGTATATATTTTTATTCAAATTTTCGTAATTTTATGTGTATTTTGTATATTTATTTTCCTACAAATATACGTTCTTTTATCGGAATTTTATTTATTTATTTTGATACGAATTTTCATTTTTTTTAGGTGTATTTGATATATATTTTTATACTTATTTACATAATTTTATATGTATTTTGAATATATATTTTCATAGAAATCTACTTTATATGTATATGTATAGAAAATACACATGAAATAATCTAAATTCGTATCGAAATAAATGAACAAAATACCGATAAAATAATGTAATTTTGAATGAAAATATATATAGAAAATACACATAAAATTACGTAAATACAAATAAATACACATAAAATGATTTGAATTTGAATGAAAATAGATATAAAAATAAACTTAAAATAAGGCAAATTTATAATGAAATATATATTCAAAATACACATAAAATAATGTAGATTTGTTTCAAAATATATAAACGAATACACATAAAATAACGTAGATTTCTATAGAAATATATATACAAAATATACATGAAATGTTGTAAATACGTATAAAAATATATATACTAAATACACATTAAATAATGTAAATTCGTGTCAAAATAAATAATTAAAATATCAATAAAAGAATGTGTATTTGTATGAAAATACATATACAAAATGCACATAAAATAACGTAAATTTGTATAAAACTATATATAAAAATACACAAAAATAAGTTAAATTTGTATGAAAATAAATATACAAAATACACATAAAATTAGGTAAATTTGTAAAGAAATACATATACAAAATACACATAAAATAATGTAAATTTGAATGAAAATATATAAACAAATACACTTAAATTAACATAAATTTGTATAAAATATATATAAAAAATACTCATTAAATAAACAAAATACCAATAAAAGAATGAGTATTTGGATAAATATAAATATACAAAATACACATACAAAATAAACATAAAATAAGGTAGATTTGTAATAAAATATATGTACAAAATACACATACAATAATGTAAATTTATATGAAAATATATATACAAATACACATAAAATACCATGAATTTGTATAAAAAATTATATTCAAAATAAATATTAAATAATGTAACAGCGTATAAAAATATATATACAAAGTACATATAAAATGAAAATTAAGATGCAAAATACCTATAAAATAACGCATTTTTTTTTAAATTATTGATACCAAAATACACATAAAATATTTGAACTTGTATTAAAATAAATATACAAAATGCACATACAATAAGGTAAATTTGTATTGAAATAGATATGGAAAATACATATGAAATAATGTAAATTTGTTTCATAATATATATACGAATACACATAAAATAACGTAGATTTTTATAAAAAAATGTATACAAAATACACATAAAATTAAGTAAATACGTATAAAAAAATGTATACAAAATACACATAAAATAATGTAAATTCGTATAAATGTAAATAAACAATATACCAATAAAAGAATGTGTATTTGTATAAATATAAATATACAAAATGCACATAAAATAACGTAAATTTATATAAAATATATACATAAAATAACGCAAATTTCTATAAAAATATATGTACAAAAATGAACTTTAGATAAATTTGCATATAAATATATATACAAAACACACATTAGATAATGTAAATGAGTATAAAAATATGTATACAAAATACCTATGAAATAATCTAAATTCGTATCGAATTAAATTAAGAAATACCAATAAAATAATGTAATTTTGGATGAAAATATATATACAAAATACATAAAATATCCTAAATACAAATACAAATATACACATAAAATAATTTAAAATTGAATAAAATAAATATACAAAATAAACATAAAATAAGGTAAATTTGTAATGAAATATATGAAAAAATACACATAAAATAATATAAATTTGTATGAAAATATATATACAAATACACATTAAATAACATGAATTTGTATAAAATTTGTATCAAAATATATACTTATACACACAATAAAATAACGTAATTTTTATGAAAATGTATATTCAAAATACATAAAATAATTTAAATACGTAGAAAAATGTATATACAAAAACACATAAAATAGTGTAAATATGTATGAAAATATATAAACAAATACACATAAAATAATGTAAATTTGGATAAAAAATATATACAAAATTAACATTAAATAATGTAAATATATATATAAAAAAATATATACAAAAAACACATAGAATAATGTTAAATCGTATCAAAATAAATAAAAAGAATATCAATAAAATAATGTAAATTTGTATGAAAATAAAGATGCAAAATATCCATATAATAACGCATATTTGCATAAAAATATATATACAAAAATACATATAAAATAATTAAATTTGTATTAAAATAAATATACAAAATGCACGTACAATAAAGTAAATTTGTATTGAAATAGATATGCAAAATACACATTAATAATGTAAATTTGTATCAAAATATATATACGAATACTCATAAAACAGAGTAAATTTCTATGAAAATATACATACAAAATAGATATACAAAATACACATATAACTAGTTAAATTTGTATTTAAATACATGTACAAAAAACACATAAAATAATGTAGATTTGTATGAAATGAAAACAAATACATTTTATATAAAATATATATACAAAATACACATAGAGTAATGTAAAATCATATCAAAATAAATACACAGAATATCAATAAGATAATGTAAATTTGTATGAAAATAAAGATGCAAAATACCCATAAAATAAAGCATATTTTTAAAAAAATACATATACAAAAATACACATAGATTAATCAAATTTGTATTAAAATTAATATACAAAATGCACATACAATAAGGTAAATTTGTATTAAAAAAATATGCAAAATACACATAAAACAATGTAAATTTGTTTCAAGATATATATACGAATACACATAAAATAACGCAGATTTCTATAGAAATATATATACAAAATACACTTGAAATAATGTAAATATGTATAAAAATATATATACAAAATACACATTAAATAATGTTAATTCGTGTCAAAATAAATAAACAAAATATCATGAAAAGAATGTGTATTTGTATGAAAATAGATATACAAAATACACATAAAATAACCTAAATTTGTATAAAACTATATTCAAAAATACACAAAAATAATTTAAACTTGTATGAAAATAAATATACAAAAAACATATAAAATTAGGTAAATTTGTATTGAAATACATATACAAAATACACATAAAATAATGTAAATTTGAATGAAAATATATAAACATATAGACTTAAAATAACGTAAATTTGTATCAAATATATATACAAAAAACATATTAAATAATGTAAATATGTATAAAAAAATATATACAAAACACAAATAAAATAATGTAAAATCGTATCAAAATAAATACAGAAAATATTAATAAAATAATGTAGATTTGTATGAAAATTAAGATGCAAAATACCCATAAAATAATGCATTTTTTATAAAAATATATATACGAAAAAACATAAAATATTTGATTTTGTATTAAAATAAATAGATATACAAAATACTCATAAAATAAGCTAAATTTGAATTGAAATATATATACAAAATACATAAAATAATGTAAATTTGTATCAAAATACTTATACAAATACACATATAATAACGTAAATTTGTATAAAAATATATAAACAAAATACACATTAAATAATGTAAATACGTATAAAAAAATGTACAAAATACACAAATAATCATGTAATTCGTATCAAAATAAATAGACAAAATACCAATAAAATAATGTAAATTTCTATGAGAAAACATATACAAAATACACATAAATAACGCAAATATCAATAAAAATATATATAATATAATATATTTTTATACATATTTAAAATATTTAATGTATATTTTGTATATATATTTTACCCAAATTTACGAGATTTTAAATGTATTTATTTATATATTTTCATACAAATTTACATTATTTTATGTGAGTTTTGTATATGTATTTCAATACAAATTTGCCTAACTTTATGTGTATTTTGCATATCTATTTTCAAACAAATTCAAATCATTTTATTTGTTTTTTGTATATATTTTATACATTTTATTTATATATTTTATTTGTTTTATATATTTTTCCTACAAATATACATTCTTTTATTGAATTTTGTGTATTTAATTTTTTACGAATTTACATTATTTTATGTGTATTTTGTATAGCTATTTTTCTACGTATTTAAATTATTTTATGTGTTTTATATATACATTTGCATAAAATTTACGTTATTTTATTGTGTATTCGTATATATTTGCTCATTCATTTTGATACGATTTGACATTATTTTATGTGTATTTGTATATATTTTCATACAAATTTACGTTATTTTATGTGTATTTGTTTATATATTTTGACACAAATTTATTATTTTATGTTTATTTTGTATATATATTTCAAGAAATTTACCTAGTTTTATGTATATTTTGTAAATCTATTTTCATTCATTTATATATTATTTTATTGGTATTTTGTTGATTTATATTGATAAATTTACGTTATTTTATATGTACTTTGTATATATATTTTATACGCATTTACATTATTTAATATTTATTTTGTATATAATTTTATACAAATTCATGATATTTTTTGTATATATATTTTCATATAAATTTACATTATTTTATGTGTATTTTGTACATATATTTCATTACAAATTTACCTTTATTTATATTATTATTATTTTATGTGTATATTTTGTACATTTATATTTATACAAATACACATTCTTTTATTGGTATTTTGTTTATTTATTTTGTTTCGAATTTATATTATTTTATGTGTATTTTGTTTACATTTTTTATACGTATTTACTTAATTTTATGTGTTTTGTATATATTTTCATAGAAATCTACGTTATTTTATGTGTATTCGCACATATATTTTGAAACAAATTTACATTGTTTTATATGTACAATAAGGTAAATTTGTATTGAAATAGATATGCAAAATACATATAAAGCAATGTAAATTTGTTTCAAAATATGTATACGAATATACCTAAAATAACGTACATTTGTATAAAAATATATATACAAAATACACATAAAATGAAGTAAATACGTATAAAAAATGTATACAAAATACACATAAAATAATGTAAATTGTATCAAAATAAATAAACAAAATAATAAAAAGAATGTGTATTTGTATAAATATAAATATACAAAATACTCATAAAATAACGTAAATTTATATAAAACTATATACAAAAATACACAGAAGTAATTAAATTTGTATGAAAATATATACAAAACACACAGAAAATAAGCTAAATTTGAATTGAAATATATATACAAAATACATGAAATAAAATAAATTGGTATCAAAATATTTATACAAATACACATATAATAACGTAAATTTGTATGAAAATATATAAACAAAATACACATTAAATAATGTAAATACGAATAAAAAAATGTGTACAAAATACACATATAATCATGTAATTCGATTTAAAATAAATAAACAAAATACCAATAAAAGAATGTGTATTTGGATAAATATAAATATACAAAATACACATACAAAATAAACATAAAATAAGGTAAATTTGTAATGAAATATATGTACAAAATACACATAAAATAATGTAAATTTATATGAAAATATATATACAAATACACATAAAATACCATGAATTTGTATAAAATTATATATTCAAAATAAATATTAAATAATGTAAATGCGTATAAAAATATATATAAAAAGTACATATAAAATAATGTAAATTCGTATCAATATAAATCAACAAACTACCAATCAAATGATAAATATTTGAATGAAAATAGATTTACAAAATACACATAACATCACTAAACTTTGTATTGAAATATATACAAAATACATTAAAATAATTTGAGTTTGTATGAAAATAGATATTCAAAATACACATAAAACTAGGTAAATTTCTTTTGAAATATATATACAAAATACCCATAAAATATTGTAAATTTGTGTCAAAATATATAAACAAATACACATAAAATAACGTAAATTTGTATGAAAAATATCTACAAAATACACATAGAATAATGTCAGATCGTATCAAAATGAATGAGCAGAATATCAATAAAATAACGTAAATTTGTATGAAAATAAAGATGCAAAATACCCATAAAATAAAGCATATTTTTATAAAAATACATATACAAAAATACACATAGAATAATTAAATTTGTATTAAAATTAATATACAAAATGCATATACAATAAGGTAAATTTGTATTGAAAAAATATGCAAAATACACATAAAAGTGTAAATTTATTTAAAAATCTATATACGAATACACATAATATAACGTAGATTTATATAGCAATATATATACAAAATACACATGAAATGATGTAAATACGTATAAAAATACATATACAAAATACACATTAAATAATTTAAATTCTCGTCAAAATAAATAAACAAAATATCAATAAAAGAATGTGTATTTGTATGAAAATAGATATACAAAATACTCATAAAATAACCTAAGTTTGTATAAAACTATATACAAAAATACACAAAAATAATTTAAATTTGTATGAAAATAAATATACAAAATACACATAAAATTAGGTAAATTTGTATTGAAATACATATACAAAATACACATAAAATAATGGAAGTTTGAATGAAAATATATAAACATATACACTTAAAATAACGTAAATTTGTATCAAATATATATACAAAATACTAATTGAATAATGTAAACATGTATCAAAAAATATATTCAAAACACAAATATAATAATGTAAAATCGTATCAAAATAAATACACAGAATATTAATAAAATAATGTAAATTTGTATGAAAATAAAGATGCAAAATAGCCATAAAATAACGCATTTTTTTATGAATATATATATATACGAAAATACACATAAAATATTAAAATTTGTATTAAAATAAATATAAAAAAATGCACATACTGTAAGGTAAATTTGTATTGAAATAGATATGCAAAATACATATAAAACAATGTAAATTTGTTTCAAAATATATATACGAATACACATAAAATAACGTTGATTTCTATAAAAATATATACAAAATACACATAAAATGAAGTATTTGATATATATATTTTTATACTTATTTACATAATTTTATATGTATTTTGAATATATATTTTCATAGAAATTTACTCTATATGTATATGTATAGAAAATACACATGAAATAACGTAAATACAAATAAATATATACACATAAAATGATTTGAATTTGAATGAAAATAGATATAAAAATAAACTTAAAATAAGGCAAATTTATAATGAAATATATATACAAAATACACATAAAATAATGTAGCTTTGTTTCAAAATATATATACGAATACACATAAAATAACGTAGATTTCTATAGAAATATATATACAAAATACACAGGAATTGTTGTAAATACGTATAAAAATATATATACAAAATACACATTAAATAATGTAAATTCGTGTCAAAATAAATAATTAAAATATCAAAAAAAGAATGTGTATTTGTATGAAAATACATATACAAAATACACATAAAATAACGTAAATTTGTATAAAACTATATATAAAAATACACAAACATAAGCTAAATTTGTATGAAAATAAATATACAAAATACACATAAAATTAGGTAAATTTGTTAAGAAATACATATACAAAATACACATAATATAATGTAAATTTGAATGAAAATATATAAACAAATGCACTTAAATTAACATAAATTTGTATAAAATATATATAAAAAATACTCATTAAATAATGTAAATATGTATAAAAAATATATATACAAAACACAAATAGAATAATGTAAAATCGTATTAAAATAAATACACAGAATGTAAATAAAATAATGTAAATTTGTATGAAAATAAAGATGCAAAATAACCATAAAATAACGCATTTTTTTATAAATATACAAAATACACATGCAAGGATGTAAATATGTATAAAAATATATATACAAAATACACATTAAATAATGTAAATTCACGTCAAAATAAATAAACAAAATGTCAATAAAAGAATGTGTATTTTTATGAAAATAAATATACAAAATACACATGAGATAACATAAACTTGTATAAAACTATATACAAAAATACACAAAAATAATTTAAATTTGTATGAAAATAAATATACAAAAACACATAAAATTAGGTAAATTTGTATTGAAATACATATACAAAATAAACATAAAATACTGTAAATTTGAATGAAAATACATAAACAAATACACTTAAAATAACGTAAATTTGTATAAAAAAATATATACAAAACACAAATAGAATAATATAAAATCGTATCAAAATAAATACACAGAATATTAATAAAATAATGTAAATTTGTATGAAAATAAAGAAGCAAAATACCCATAAAATATATATACAAAAATACACAAAAAAATTTATTTGTATTAAAATAAATATACAAAATACACATACAATAAGGTAAATCTGTATTGAAATAGATATGCAAAATACATATAAAACAATGTAAATTTGTTTCAAAATATATATACGAATACACATAAAATAACGTAGATTTGTATAAAAATATATACAAAATACACGTAAAATTAAGTAAATACGTATAAAAAAATGCATACAAAATACACATAAAATAATGTAAATTCGTATCAAAATAAATAAACAAAATACCAATAAAAGAATGTGTATTTGTATAAATATAAATATACAAAATACACATAAAATAACGTAAATTTGTATAAAGCTATATACAAAAATACAGAGAAGTAATTAAATTCGTATGAAAATAGATATACAAAATACAGATAAAATAAGCTAAATTTGAATTGAAATGTATATACAAAATACATAAAATAATGTATGTAATAATGTAATAATGTAAATTTGTATCAAAATATTTATAAAAATACATATCATAACGTAAATTTGTTTAAAAATATATAAACAAAATACACATTAAGTAATGTAAATACGTATAAAAAATATGTACAAAATATACATATAATCATGTAATTCGTATCAAACTAAATAAACAAAATAGCAATAAAATAATGTAAATTTGTATGAGAAAACATATACAAATACATATAAAATAACGCTAATTTCTATAAAAATATATGTCCAAAAATGAACGTAAAATAAATTAACTTTGGATAAAAATATATATACAAAACACACATTAAATAATGTAAATGCGTACATAAAATAACCTAAATTTGTATAGAACTATATACAAAAATACACAAAAATAATTTAAATTTGTATGAAAAGAAATATACAAAATACACATAAAATTAGGTTATTTCTATTGAAATACATATACAAAATACACATAAAATAATGTAAAATTGAAAGAAAATATATAAACAAATACACATATAATAACGTAAATTTGTATGAAATATATATACAAAATACACATTAAATAATGTAAATATGTATAAAAAAATATATACAAAACACAAATAGAATAATGTAAAATCGTATCAAAATATATACACAGAATATTAATAAAATAATGTAAATTTGTATGAAAATTAAGATGCAAAATACCTATAAAATAAAGCATTTTTTATAAAATTATTGATACCAAAATACACATAAAATATTTGAATTTGTATCAAAATAAATATACAAAATGCACATACAATAAGGTAAAATTGTATTGAAATAGATATGCAAAATACATAGAAAATAATGTAAATTTGTTTCAAAATATATATGCGAATACACATAAAATAACGTAGATTTCTATAAAAATACATATACAAAATACACATAAAATTAAGTAAATACGTATAAAAAAATGTATACAAAATACACATAAAATAATGTATAATTCGTATAAATATAAATAAACAAAATAGCAATAAAAGAATGATTATTTGTATAAATATAAATATACAAAATGCACATAAAATAACGTTAATTTATATAAAACTATATACATTAAATAACGCAAATTTCTATAAAAATATATGTACAAAAATGAACATAAAATAAATTTGCATAAAAATATATATACAAAACACACATTAGATAATGTAAATGAGTATAAAAATATGTATACAAAATACCTATGAAATAATCTATATTCGTATCCAATTAAATTAAGAAAATACCAATATAATAATGTAATTTTGGATGAAAACATATATACAAAATAAACATAAAATAACCTAAATACAAATACAAATATACACATAAAATAATTTAGAATTGAATGAAATAAATATACAAAATAAACATAAAATAAGGTAAATTTGTAATGAAATATATGAAAAAATACACATAAAATAATAAAAATTTGTATGAAAATATATATACAAATACACATTAAATAACATGAATTTGTATAAAATTTGTATCAAAATATATACGAATACACACAATAAAATAACGTAATTTTTTTATGAAAATGTATATACAAAATACACATATAATAATGTAAATTTGTATAAAAATATATAAACAAATACACATAAAATAATGTAAATTTGGATAAAATATATATACAAAATAAACCTTAAATAATGTAAATATGTAAAAAAAAAATATACAAAATACACATAGAATAATGTTAAATCGTATCAAAATAAATAAAGAGAATATCAATAAAATAATGTAAATTTGTATGAAAATAAAGCTGCAAAATATCCATATAATAACGCATATTTGCATAAAAATATATATACAAAAATACATATAAAATAATTAAATTTGTATTAAAATAAATATACAAAATGCACGTACAATTAAGATAATTTGTATTGAAATAGATATGCAAAATACACATCAATAATGTAAATTTGTATCAAAATATATATACGAATACTCATAAAATAGAGAAAATTTCTATGAAAATATACATACAAAATAGATATACAAAATACACATATAACTAGTTAAATTTGTATTTAAATACATGTACAAAAAACACATAAAATAGTGTAGATTTGTATGAAATGAAAACAAATACATTTTATATAAAATATATATACAAAATACCCATAGAATAATGTAAAATCATACCAAATAAATACACAGAATATCAATAAAATAATGTAAATTTGTATGAAGATAAAGATGCAAAATACCCATAAAATAAAGCATATTTTTATAAAAATATATACACAAAAATACACATAGATTAATCAAATTTGTATTAAAATTAATATACAAAATGCACATACAATAATGTAAATTTGTATTGAAAAAATATGCAAAATACACATAAAACAATGTAAATTTGTTTCAAAATATATATACGAATACACATAAAATAACGTAGATTTCTATAGAAATATATATACAAAATACACTTGAAATAATGTAAATACGTATAAAAATATATATACAAAATACACATTAAATAATATTAATTCGTGTCAAATAAATAAAAAAATATCATGAAAAGAATGTGTATTTGTTTGAAAATAGATATACAAAATACACATAAAATAACCTAAATTTGTATAAAACTAAATACAAAAATAAACAAAATTAATTTAAACTTGTATGAAAATAAATATACAAAAAACATATAAAAATAGGTAAATTTGTATTGAAATACATATACAAAATACACATAAAATAATGTAAATTTGAATGAAAATATATAAACATATAGACTTAAAATAACGTAAATTTGTATCAAATATATATACAAAAAACACTTTAAATAATGTAAATACGTATAAAAAAAATATATACAAAACACAAAATTTAATAAAATAATGTAAAATCTTATCAAAATAAATACAGAAAATATTAATAAAATAATGTAAATTTGTATGAAAATTAAGATTCAAAATACCCATGTCATGTGTATTCGTATATATATTTAGAAACAAATTTACATTGTTTATATGTATTCTGCATATCTATTTTTGTGTATTCTGTATTTATTTTTGTTATACATAGAATAATGTAAAATCGTATCAAAATAAGTACACAGAATATCAATAAAATAATTTAAATTTGTATGAAAACAAAGATGCAAAATACCCATAAGATAAAGCATATTTTTTTTTTAAAAATACATATACAAAAATACACATAGAATAATTAAATTTGTATTAAAATTAATATACAAAATGCACACATACAATAAGGTAAATTTGTATTGAAAAAAAACGCAAAATACAAATAAAACATTGTAAATTTGTTTCAAAATATATATACGAATACACATAAAATAACGTAGATTTCTATAGAAATATATATACAAAATACACATGAAATTATGTAAATACGTATAAAAATATATATATAAAATACAAATTAAGTAATGTAAATTCGTGTCAAAATAAATAAACAAAATATCATGAAAAGAATGTGTATTTGTATGAAAATAAATAATAGATAATAAATTTGTATGAAATATATATGCAAGATATACATTAAATAATGTAAATATGTATAAAAAAATATATACAAAAAACAAATAGAATAATGTAAAATCGTATCAAAATAAATACACCGAATATTAATAAAATAATGTAAATTTGTATAAAAATAATGATGCAAAATTCCCATCAAATAGCGCATTTCTTATAAAAATATATATACCAAAATACACATAAAATATTTAAATTTGTATTGAAATAAATGTACAAAATGCACATACAATAAGGTAAAATTCTATTGCAAGAGATATGCAAAAATACATATAAAACAAAGTAAATTTGTTTCAAAATATATATACGAATACACATAAAATAACGTAGATCTCTATAAAAAGATATATACAAAATACACATAAAATTAGGTAAATACGTATAAAAAAATGTAAACAAAATACACATAAAATAATATAACTTCGAAACAAAATAAATAAACAAAATACCAATAAAAGAATGTGTATTTGTATAAATATAAATGTACAAAATACACATACAAAATAAACATAAAATAAGGTAAATTTGTAATGAAATATATGTACAAAATACAGAAAATAATGTAAAGTTATATGAAAATATATATACAAATACACATAAAATACCATGAATTTGTATAAAATTATATATTCAAAATAAATATTAAATAATGTAAATGCTTATAAAAATATATATAAAAAGTACATATAAAATAATGTAAATTCGTATCAATATAAATCAACAAAATACCAATAAAATAATATATATTTGATTGAAAATAGATTTACAAAATACACATAACATAACTAAAATTTGTATTGAAATATATACAAAAATACATAAAAATAATTTGAGTTTGTATGAAAATAGATATTCAAAATACACATAAAAATAGGTAAATTTCTTTTGAAGTATATATACAAAATACCCATAAAATATTGTAAATTTGTGTCAGAATATTTAAACAAATACACATAAAATAACGTAAATTTGTTTGAAAAATATATACAAAATACACATAGAATAATGTCAAATCGTATCAAAATGAATGAGCAGAATATCAATAAAATAACGTAAATTTGTATGAAAATAAAGATGCAAAATACCCATAATATAAAGCATATTTTTTTAAAAATACATATACAAAAATACACATAGAATAATTAAATTTGTATTAAAATTAATATACAAAATGCATATACAATAAGGTAAATTTGTATTGAAAAAATATGCAAAATACACATAAAAGTGTAAATTTGTTTAAAAATCGATATACGAATACACATAATATAACGTAGATTTCTATAGAAAGATATATACAAAATACACATGAAATGATGTAAATACGTATTAAAATATATATACAAAATACACATTAAATAATTTAAATTCTCTTCAAAATAAATAAACAAAATATCAATAAAAGAATGTGTATTTGTATGAAAATAGATATACAAAATACTCATAAAATAACCTAAGTTTGTATAAAACTATATACAAAAATACACAAAAATAATTTAAATTTGTATGAAAATAAATATACAAAATACACATAAAATTATTTTGTATATCTATTTTATACAAATGTACGTTATTTTATGTGAATTTGTTTTCATTTCATACAAATTTACATTATTTTATGTGTATTTTGTACATGTATTTAAATACAAATTTAAGTAATTACATATTTTTATAAAAATACATATACAAAAATACACATAGATTAATCAAATTTGTATTAAAATTAATATACAAAATACACATACAATAAGGTAAATTTGTATTGAAAAAATATGCAAAATACACATAAAACAATGTAAATTTGTTTCAAAATATATATACGAATACACATAAAATAACGCAGATTTCTATAGAAATTTATATACAAAATACACTTGAAATAATGTAAATACGTACAAAAATATATATACACAATACACATTAAATAATGTAAATTCGCATCAAAATAAATAAACAAAATATCAATAAAAGAATGTGTATTTGTATGAAAATAGATATACAAAATACACATAAAATATAGTAAATTTGTATAAAACTCTATTAAAAAAAATACATAAAAATAATTTAAATTTGTATAAAAATATATATACAAAATACACATAAAACTAGTTAAATTTCTATTGAAATACATATACAAAATACACATAAAATAATGTAAATTTGAATGAAAATATATAAACAAATACACTTAAAATAACGTAAATTTGTATGAAATATTTATAGAAAATACACATTAAATAATGTAAATATGTATAAAAAAAATATATACAAAACACAAATAGAATAATGTAAAATAGTATCAAAAAACATACACAGAATATTAATAAAATAATGTAAATTTGTATGAAAATAAAGACGCAAAATACCCATAAAACAACGCATTTTTTATGAAAATATATATACCAAAATACACATAAAATATTTAAATTTGTATTACAATAAATATACAAAATGCACATACAATAAGGTAAATTTGTATTGAAATAGATATGCAAAATACACATAAAACAATGTAAATTTGTTTCAAAATATATATACGAATACACATAAAACAACGTAGATTTCTATAAAAATATATATACAAAATACACATAAAATGAAGTAAATACGTATAAGAAAATGTATACAAAATACACATAAAATAATGTAAACTCGTATCAAAATAAATAAACTAAATGCCAATAAAAGAATGTTTACTTGTATAAATATAAATATACAAAATAAACATAAAATAACGTAAAATTGTATAAAACTATATAAAAATATTAACTAAAATAATTAAATTTGTATGAAAATAGATATACAAAATACACAAAAAATAAGAAAAAATAGAATAGAAATAAATATATAAAATACAAAAAATAATTTAAATTTGTCAAATATATATTCAAATACACATATATTAAAATTAATATACAAAATGCGTATATAATAAGGTAAATTTGTATTGAAAAAATATGCAACATACACGTTTACTCATACAAATTTATATTATTTTATTGGTATTTTGTTTATTTATTTTGATACGAATTACATGATTATATGTGTATTTTGTACATATTTTTTTATACGTTTTTACATTATTTAATGTGTATTTTGTTTATATATTTTCATACAAATTTACGTTATTATATGTGTATTTGTATAAATATTTATATACAAATTTACTTTATTTCATGTATTTTGTATATATATTTCAATTCAAATTTAGCTTATTTTGTGTGTATTTTGTATATATTTTCATACAAATTTAATTACTTCTGTGTATTTTAGTATATAGTTTTATATAAATTTACGTTATTTAATGTGTATTTATTATATTTATATTTATAAAAATAAAACTTCTTTTATTGCTATTTTGTTTATACATTTTGATACAATTTACATTATTTTATGTATTTTGTATACATTTTTATACGTATTTACTTCATTTTATGTGTATTTTGTATATATATTTTATAGAAATCTACGTTATTATGTGTATTTGTATATATATTTTGAAACAAATTTACTTTGTTTTATATGTATTTTCATATCTATTTCAATACAAATTTACCTTATTGTATGTGTTTTTTGTATATTTATTTTAATACAAATTTAATTTTTTGATGTGTATTTTGGTATATATATTTTTATAAATAAAAAAAATGCGTTATTTTATGGGTATTTTGCTTATTTATTTTCATACAAATTTACCTTATTTTATTAATATTCTGTGTATTTATTTTGATACGATTTTACATTATTCTAATTGTGTTTTGTACATATTTTTTTTTATACAAATTTACGTTATTTTAAGTGTATTTGTTTATGTATTTTCATTCAAATTTACATTATTTTATGTGTATTTTGTGTATGTATTTCAATACAAATTTACCTAATTTTATGTGTATTTTGTATATTTATTTTCATACAAATTTAAAATATTTTTGTGTATTTTTGTATATAGTTTGATACAAATTTAGGTTATTTTATGTGTATTTTGCATATCTATTTTCATACAAATACACATTCTTTTATTGATATTTTGTTTATTTATTTTGACGCGAATTTTATGTGAATTTATTTTCATTTCATACAAATTTACATTATTTTATGTGTATTTTGTAAATGTATTTAAATTCAAATTTAACTAATTATATGTGTATTTTGTATATCTATTTTCATACAAATTGAAATCTATTTTTTTTTTTTTGAATATATTTTTATTCAAATTTTCGTAATCTTATAAAAATATATATACCAAAATACACATAAAATATTTAAATTTGCATTGAAATAAATATACAAAATGCACATACAATAAGGTAAATTTGTATTGAAAGAGATATGCAAAAATACATATAAAAGAATGTAAATTTGTTTCAAAATATATATACGAATACAAATAAAAAAACGTAGATTTCTATAAAAATATATATACAAAATACACATAAAATTAAGTAAATACGTATAAAAAATGTATACAAAATACACATAAAATAATGTAAATTCGAATTAAAATAAATAAACAAAATACCAATAAAAGAATGTGTATTTGGATAAATATAAATATACAAAATACACATACAAAATAAACATAAAATAAGGTAGATTTGTAAAAAAATATATGTACAAAATACACATAAAATAATGTAAATTTATATAAAAATATATACAAATACACATAAAATACCATGAATTTGTATAAAAATATATATTCAAAATAAATATTAAATAATGTAAAAGCGTATAAAAATATATATACAAATACAGATACAAAAATACACATCGAATAATTAAATTTGTATTAAAATTAATATGCAAAATGCGTATATAATAAGGGAAATTTGTATTGAAAAAATATGCAACATACACGTTTACTCATACAAATTTATATTATTTTATTGGTATTTTGTTTATTTATTTTGATACGAATTACATGATTATATGTGTATTTTGTACATATTTTTTTATACGTTTTAACATTATTTAATGTGTATTTTGTTTATATATTTTCATACAAATTTACGTTATTATATGTGTATTTGTATAAATATTTTGATACAAATTTACTTTATTTCATGTATTTTGTATATATATTTCAATTCAAATTTAGCTTATTTTGTGTGTATTTTTTTACAAATCTACCTTATTTTATGTTTATTTTGTATGTGTATTTTGTATATTTATATTTATCCAAATACACATTCTTTTATTGGTATTTTGTTTATTTATTTTAATTCGAATTTACATTATTTTATGTGTATTTTGTATACATTTTTTTATACGTATTTACTTAATTTTATGTGTATTTTGTATATATATTTTTATAGAAATCTACGTTATTTTATGTGTATTCGTATATATATTTTGAAACAAATTTACATTGTTTTATATGTATTTTGCATATCTATTTCAATACAAATTTACCTTATTGTATGTGTTTTTTGTATATTTATTTTAATACAAATTTAATTTTTTGATGTGTATTTTGGTATATATATTTTATAAATAAAAAAAATGCGTTATTTTATGGGTATTTTGCTTCTTTATTTTCATACAAATTTACATTATTTTATTAATATTCTGTGTATTTATTTTGATACGATTTTACATTATTCTATTTGTGTTTTGTATATATTTTTTTTATACAAATTTACGTTATTTTAAGTGTATTTGTTTATGTATTTTCATTCAAATTTACAATATTTTATGTGTATTTTGTGTATGTATTTCAATACAAATTTACCTAATTTTATGTGTATTTTGTATATTTATTTTCATACAAATTGAAATTATTTTCTTGTATTTTTGTATATAGTTTTATACAAATTTAAGTTATTTTGTATGTCTTTTGTATATCTATTTTCATACAAATGCAACTTCTTTTATTGATATTTTGTTTATTTATTCTGACGCGAGTTTACATTATTTAATGTGTATTTTGTATATATATTTTTATACGTATTTACATCATTTCATGTGTATTTTGTATAGTTTTAAACAAATTTATATTATTTAATGTGTATTTTGTATATATAGATATATATATATATATATATATATATATATATATATATATATATATATATATATATATATATATATATATATATATATATATATATATATATATATATATATATATATATATATATATATATATATATATATATATATATATATATATATATATATATATATATATATATATATATATTTATATAAATACACATTCTTTTATTGGTATTTTGTTTATTTATTTTGATACTAATTTACATTATTTTATGTGTATTTTGTATACATTTTTTATACGTATTTACTTAATTTTATGTGTATTTTGTATATATATTTTATAGAAATCTACCTTATTTCATGTGTATTCGTATAAATATTTTGAAACAAATTTACATTGTTTATATGTATTTTGCATATCTATTTTTGTGTATGTATTTATTTTTGTTATACATAGAATAATGTAAAATCGTATCAAAATAAGTACACAGAATATCAATAAAATAATTTAAATTTGTATGAAAATAAAGATGCAAAATACCTATAAGATAAAGCATTTTTTTTTTTAAATACATATACAAAAATACACATAGAATAATTAAATTTGTATTAAAATTAATATACAAAATGCACACATACAATAAGGTAAATTTGTATTGAAAAAAAAACGCAAAATACAAATAAAACAGTGTAAATTTGTTTCAAAATATATATACGAATACACATAAAATAACGTAGATTTCTATAGAAATATATATACAAAATACACATGAAATTATGTAAATACGTATAAAAATATATATATAAAATACATATTAAGTAATGTAAATTCGTGACAAAATAAATAAACAAAATATCATGAAAAGAATGTGTATTTGTATGAAAATAAATAATAGATAATAAATATGTATGTAATATATATGCAAGATACATTTAAATAATGTAAATATGTATAAAAAATATATATACAAAAAACAAATAGAATAATGTAAAATCGTATCAAAATAAATACACCGAATATTAATAAAATAATGTAAATTTGTATGAAAATAAAGATGCAAAATTCCCATCAAATACCTCATTTCTTATAAAAATATATATACCAAAATACACATAAAATATTTAAATTTGTATTGAAATAAATATACAAAATGCACATACAATAAGGTAAACTTCTGTTGAAAGAAATATGCAAAAATACATATAAAACAATGTAAATTTGTTTCAAAATATATATACGAATACACATAAAATAACGTAGATTTCTATAAAAATATATATACAAAATACACATAAAACTAAGTAAATGCGTATAAAAAAATGTAAACAAAATACACATAAAATAATGTAAATTCGAAACAAAATAAATAAACAAAATACCAATAAAAGAATGAATATCTATTTATTTTAATACAAAATCTAATATTTTTTGTTTTTTCGTATGTATATTTTTATAAAAAATGCATTATTTTATGGGTATTTTGCATCTTAATTTTCATACAAATTTACATTATTTTATTAATATTTTCTGTATTTATTTTGATACGATTTTACATTATTTTATTTATGTTTTGTATATATTTTTTATACATATTTACATTATTTAATGTGTTTTTTGTATATATATTTGATACATATTTACGTTATTTTAAGTTATTTTTTGTGTATTTGTTTATATATTTTGACACAAATTTACAATATTTTATGGGTATTTTGTATATATATTTCAAAAGAAATTTACCTAGTTTTATATGTATTTTGAATATCTATTTTCATACAAACTCAAATTATTTTTATGTATTTTTGTATATATTTCAATACAAATTTTAGTTATGTTATGTGTATTTTGTAAATCTATTTTCATTCAAATATATATTATTTTATTGGTATTTTGTTGATTTATATTGATACGAATTTACATTATTTTATATGCACTTTGTATATATATTTTTATACGCATTTACATTATTTAATATTTATTTTGAATATATAATTTTATACAAATTCATGGTATTTTATGTGTATTTGTATATATATTTTCATATAAATTTACATTATTTTATGTGTATTTTGTACATATATTTCATTACAAATTTACCTTATTTTATGTTTATTTTGTATGTGTATTTTGTACATTTATATTGATACAAATACACATTCTTTTATTGTTATTTTGTTTATTTATTTTGTTTCGAGCTTACATTATTTTATGTGTATTTTGTTTACATTTTTTTATACGTATTTACTTAATTTTATGTGTATTTTGTATATATATTTTTATTGAAATCTACGTTATTTTATGTGTATTCGTATATATATTTTGAAACAAATTTACATTGTTTTATATGTATTTTTGCATATCTCTTTCAATAGAAGTTTAACTTATTGTATGTGCATTTTCTATATTTATTTCAATACAAATTTAAATATTTTATGTGTATTCATGTACAAAAAATACATACAATAATGTAGATTTTTATGAAATGAAAACAAATACATTTTATATAAAATATATATACAAAATACACATAGAATAATGTAAAATCATATTAAAATAAATACACAGAAGACCAATAAAATAATGTAAATTTGTATGAAAATAAAGATGCAAAATACCCATAAAATAAAGCATATTTTTATAAAAATACATATACAAAAATACACATAGATTAATCAAATTTGTATTAAAATTAATATACAAAATGCATATACAATAAGGTAAATTTGTATTGAAAAAATATGCAAAATACACATAAAACAATGTAAATTTGTTTCAAAATATATATACGAATACGCATAAAATAACGCAGATTTCTATAGAAATATATATACAAAATACACTTGAAATAATGTAAATACGTATAAAAATATATATACAAAATACACATTAAATAATGTTAATTCGTGTCAAAATAAATAAACAAAATATCATGAAAAGAATGTGTATTTGTATGAAAATAGATATACAAAATACACATAAAATAACCTAAATTTGTATAAAACTATAAACAAAAATACACTAAAATAATTTAAACTTGTATGAAAATAAATATACAAAAACATATAAAATTAGGTAAATTTGTATTGAAATACATATACAAAATACACATAAAATAATGTAAATTTGAATGAAAATATATAAACATATAGACTTAAAATAACGTAAATTTGTATCAAATATATATACAAAAAACATATTAAATAATGTAAATATGTATAAAAAAATATATACTAAACACAAATAAAATAATGTAAAATCGTATCAAAATAAATACAGAAAATATTAATAAAATAATGTAAATTTGTATGAAAATTAAGATGCAAAATACCCATAAAATAACGCATTTTTTATAAAAATATATATACGAAGAAACATAAAATATTTGATTTTGTATTAAAATAAATAGATATACAAAATACACATAAAATAAGCTAAATTAAATGAAAAATATATACAAAATACACATAGAATAATGTAAAATCGTATTAAAATAAATACACAGAATATCAATAAAATAATGTAATTTTGTATGAAAATAAAGATGCAAAATACCCATAAAATAAAGCATATTTTTTTAAAAATACATATACAAAAATACACATAGAATAATTAAATTTGTATTAAAATTAATATACAAAATGCACGTACAATAAGGTAAATTTGTATTGAAAAAATATACAAAATGCACATTAAAGCGTAAATTTGTTTAAAAATCTATATACGAACACACATAAAATAACATAGATTTCTATAGAAATATATATACAAACTACACATGAAATGATGTAAATACGTATAAAAATATATATATATACAAAATACACATTAAATAATTTAAATTCTCGTCAAAATAAATAAACAAAATATCAAAAGAATGTGTATTTGTATGAAAATAGATATACAAAATACTCATAAAATAACCTAAGTTTGTATAAAACTATATACAAAAATACACAAAAATAATTTAAATTTGTATGAAAATAAATATACAAAATACACATAAAATTAGGTAAATTTGTATTGAAATACATATACAAAATACACATAAAATAATGGAAATTTGAATGAAAATATATAAACATATACACTTAAAATAACGTAAATTTCTATCAAATATATATACAAAATACTAATTAAATAATGTAAATATGTATAAAAAAATATATACAAAACAAAAATAGAATAATGTAAAATCGTGTCAAAATAAATACACAGAATTTTAATCAAATAATGTAAATTTGTATGAAAATAAAGATGCAAAATAGCCATAAAAATATATATACCAAAATACACATAAAATATTAAAATTTGTATTAAAATAAATATAAAAAATGCACATATTGTAAGGTAAATTTGTATTGAAATAGATATGCAAAATACATATAAAACAATGTAAATTTGTTTCAAAATATATATACGAATACACATAAAATAACGTTGATTTCTATAAAAATATATACAAAATACACATAAAATGAAGTAAATACGTATTAAAAAATTAATACAAAATACACATAAAAATCGTATCAAAATAAATAAACAAAATACCAGTAAAAGAATGTGTATTTGTATAAATATAAATATATAAAATACACATAAAATATCGTAAATTTGTATAAAACTATATACAAAAATACACAGAACAAATACACATTCTTTTATTGGTATTTTGTTTATTTATTTTGTTTCGAATTTATATTATTTTATGTGTATTTTGTTTACATTTTTTTATACGTATTTACCTAATTTTATGTGTATTTTGTATAAATATTTTTATAGAAATCTACGTTATTTTATGTGTATTCGTATATATATTTTGAAACAAATTTACAATTTTTTATATGTATTTTTGCATATCTCTTTCAACAGAAGTTTACCTTATTGTATGTGCATTTTTTATATTTATTTCAATACAAATTTAAATATTTTGTGTATTTTGGTATATATATTTTTATAAGAAATGCGCTATTTAATGGGAGTTTTGCGTCTTTATTTTCATACAAATTTACATTATTTTATTAATATTCGGTGTATTTATTTTGATACGATTTTACATTATTCTATTTGTTTTTTGTATATATTTTTTTTGTACATATTTACATTATTTAATGTGTATCTTGCATATATATTACATACAAATTTATTATCTATTATTTATTTTCATACAAATACACATTCTTTTCATGATATTTTGTTTATTTATTTTGTCACGAATTTACATTTGTATGAAAATAAAGAAGCAAAATACCCATAAAATAACGCATTTATAAAAATATATATACCAAAATACACATCAAAAAATTAAATTTGTATTAAAATAAATATACAAAAAACACATACAATAAGGTAAATTTGTATTGAAATAGATATGCAAAATACATATAAAACAATGTAAATTTGTTTCAAAATATATATACGAATACACATATAATAACGTAGATTTCTATAAAAATATATATACAAAATACACATAAATGAAGTAAATACGTATAAAAAAATGTATACAAAATACACATAAAATAATGTAAATTCGTATCAAAATAAATAATCAAAATAGCAATAAAAGAATGTGTATTTGTATAAATATAAATATACAAAATACACATAAAATAACGTAAATTTATGTAAAACTATATACAAAAATACACAGAAGTAATTAAATTTGTATGAAAATATATACAAAATACACACAAAATAAGCTAAATTTGAATTGAAATATATATACAAAATACATGAAATAAAGTAAATTTGTATCAAAATATTTATACAAATACACATATAATAAAGTAAATTTGTATGAAAATATATAAACAAAAAACACATTAAATAATGTAAATACGTATAAAAAAATATGTACAAAATACACATATAATCATGTAATTCGTATCAAAATAAATAAACAAAATACCAATAAAATAATATAAATTTGTATGAGTAAACGTGTATGTTGCATATTTTTTCAATACAAATTTACCTTATTATATACGCATTTTGTATATTAATTTTGATATATGTGTATTTGAATATATATTTTGATACAAATTTACATTATTTTATGTATTTTCTATTTATTTATTGCAATTCAAATTTACCTTATTTTATGTGTCTTTTGTATATCTATTTTCACACAAATTTAACTATTTTTGTTTATTTTTGTATATAGTTTTATACAATTTTACGTTATTTTATGTGTATTTTGTATATTTATATTTATACAAGTAAACATTCTTTTATTGGCATTTAGTTTAGTTATTTTGATACGAATTTACATTATTTGATGTGTATTTTGTATACATTTTCTTATACGAATTTACTTCATTTTATGTGTATTTTGTATATATATTTTTATAGAAATCTACGTTATTTTATGTGTATTCGTATATATATTTTGAAACAAATTTACATTGTTTTATGTGTATTTTGCATATCTATTTCAATACAAATTTACCTTATTGTATGTGCATTTTGTATATTTATTGTAATACAAATTTAAATATTTTATGTGTATTTTGGTATATATATTTTCATAAAAATTGCGTTGTTTTATGGGTATTTTGATCTTTATTTTCATACAAATTTACTTTATTTTATTAATATTCTGTGTATTCATTTTGATACTAGTTTACATTATTCTATTTGTGTTTTGTATATATTTTTTTACACATATTTTCATTATTTAATGTGTATTTTCTATATATATTTCATACAAATTTACGTTATTTTAAGTGTATTTGTTTATATATTTTCATTCAAACTTACATTATTTTATGTGTATTTTGTATATGTATTTCAATAGAAATTTAACTAGTTTTATGTGTATTTTGTATTTATATTTTTATACAAATTTAAATTATTTTTGTGTATTTTTTTAATAGAGTTTTATACAAATTTACAAAATTTATGTGTATTTCGTATATCTATTTTCATACAAATACACATTCTTTTATTGATATTTTGTTTATTTATTTTGATGCGAATTTACATTATTTAATGTGTATTGTGTATATATATTTTTATACGTATTAACGTCATTTCATGTGTATTTTGTATATATATTTCTATAGAAATATACGTTATTTTATGTGTATTCGTATATATATTTTAAAACAAATATACATTGTTTTATGTGCATTTTGTATATTTTTTCAATACAAATTTCCCTTATTGTACGTGCATTTTGTATATTAATTTTAATACAAATTTAATTATTCTATGTGTAATAATGTAAATTTGTATCAAAATATTTTAACAGATGCGCATAAAATAACGTAAATTTGTTTTAAAATATACAAAATACACATTAAATAATGTAAATATGTATAAAAAAATATATACAAAACACAAATAGAATAATGTAAAAGCGTATCAAAATAAATACACAGAATATTAATAAAACAATGTAAATTTGTATGAAAATAAAGATGCAAAATACCCACTAAATAACTCATTTTTTATAAAAAAAATATATATACCAAAATACACATGAAAAAATTAATTTGTATTAAAATAAATATACAAAATACACATACATTAAGGTAAATCTGTATTGAAATAGATATGCAAAATACATATAAAACAATGTAAATTTGTTTCAAAATATATATACGAATACACATAAAATAACGGAGATTTGTATAAAAATATATATGCAAAATACACATAAAATGAAGTAAATACGTATAAGAAAATGTATACAAAATACACATAAAATAATGTAAATTCGTATCAAAATAAATAAACAAAATACCAATAAAAGAATGTGTATTTGTATAAATATAAATATACAAAATTCACATAAAATAACGTAAATTTGTATAAAACTATATACAAAAATACACAGAAGTAATTAAATTCGTATGAAAATAGATATACAAAATACAGATAAAATAAGCTAAATTTGAATTGAAATGTATATACAAAATACATAAAATAATGTAGATTTGTATCAAAATATTTATAAAAATACCCATAAAATAACGCATTTGTTTTATTTATAAAAATATATATACCAAAATACACATCAAAAAATTAAATTTGTATTAAAATAAATATACAAAAAACACATTCAATAAGGTAAATTTGTATTGAAATAGATATGCAAAATACATATAAAACAATGTAAATTTGTTTCAAAATATATATTCGAATACACATAAAATAACGTAGATTTCTATTAAAATATATATACAAAATACACATAAAATGAAGTAAGCACGTATAAAAAAAATGTATACAAAATACACTTAAAATAATGTAAATTCGTATCAAAATAAATATACAAAATACCAATAAAAGAATGTGTATTTGTATAAATATAAATATACAAAATACACATAAAATAACGTAAATTTATATAAAACTATATACAAAAATACACAGAAGTATTTTAATTTGTATGAAAATAGATATACAAAATAAGGTAAATTCGTTACAAATTCAATAAACAAAATTCAGATAAAAGAACGTATATTTGTAGAAAAAATAAATATACAAAGTACACATTAAATAACGAAAATTTGTATGAAAATATATAAAAAATTAAACAAAAATAATTTCAATTTGTATGAAAATAAATATACAAAATACACGTGTATTTTGTATATCTATTTTCAAACAAATTTAATTACTTTTGTGTATTTTTGCATATAGTTTTATATAAATTTACATTATTTTATTTGTATTTTGTAAATTTATATATATACAATACACTTTCTTTTATTAGTATTTTGTTTATTTATTTTGATACAAGTTTACATTATTTTATGTGTATTTTGTATACCTTTTTTTATACGTATTTACTTCATTTTATGTGTATTTTGTATATTTATTTTCATAGAAATCTACGTTATTTTATGTGTATTCGTATATATATTTTTAAAAAAATTTACATGGTCTGATATGTATTTTGCATATCTATTTCAATACAAATTTACCTTATTGTATGTGCATTTTGTATATTTATTTTAACACAAATTCAAATATTTTATGTGTGTCTTGGTATAAATATTTTTAGAAAAAATGCGTTATTTTATCGGTATTTTGCATCTTAATTTTCATACAAATTTACATTATTTTATTAATATTCTGTGTATTTATTTTGATACGATTTTATACTATTCTCTTTGTGTTTTGTATGTATTCTTTTATACATATTTACATTATTTAATGTGTATTTTTTATATATATTTTATACAAATTTACGTTATTTTAAGTGTATTTGTTTATATATTTTCATTCAAATTTACATTATTTTATGTGTATTTTGTAAATGTATTTCAATACAAATTTACCTAATTTTATGTGTATTTTGTATATTTATTTTCATACAAATTAAAATTATTTTTGTGTATTTTTGTATATAGTTTTATACAAATTTAGGTGATTTTATGTGTATATTGTATATCTATTTTCATACAAATACACATTCTTTTATTGATATTTTGTTTATTTACTTTGACGCGAGTTTACATTATTTAATGTGTATATATATATATATATATATATATATATATATATATATATATATATATATATATATATATATATATATATATATATATATATATATATATATATATATATATATATATATATATATATATATATATATACATCATTTGATGTGTATTTTGTATATATATTTCTATAGAAATCTACGTTGATTTATGATTATTCGTATATAGATTTTGAAATAAATTTACGCTGTTTTATGTGTATTTTGCATATTTTTTCAATACAAATTGACCTTATTGTATATGAATTTTGTATATTAATTTTAATACAAATTTAATTATGCTATGTGTATTTTTGTATATGTATTTTTATAAAAATATGCTTTATTTTATGGGTATTTTGCATTTTTATTTTCATACAAATTTACATTATTTTATTTATATTGTTTTTTTTTTAAACAATTTTACATTATTCTATATGTATTTTGTATATCTATTTTTATACGTATTTACTTAATTTTATGTGTATTTTGTATATATATTTTTATAGAAATCTACGTTATTTTATGTGTATTCGTATATATATTTTGAAACAAATTTACATTGTTTTATATATATTTTTGCATATGTGCATTTTGTATATTTATTTCAATACAAATTTAAATATTTTATGTGTATTTTGGTATATATATTTTTATAATAAATGCGCTATTTGATGGGAATTTTGCATCTTTATTTTCATACAAATTTACATTATTTTATTAATATTCGGTGTATTTATTTTGATACGATTTCACATTATTCAATTTTTTTTTGTATATATTTTTTTTATAAATATTTACATTATTTAATGTGTATCTTGCATCTTTTATCGTAATTTTGTTTATTTATTTTTATACGAATTTACATTATTTTAGGTGTATTTGATATGTATATTTTTATACTTATTTATATCATTTTATTTGTGTTTTGAATATATATTTTCATAGAAATTTACTCTATTTTATGGGTATTCGTATATATATTTTGATACAAATTTACATTATTTATGTTTATTTTGCATATCTATTTCGATACAAATTTACCATATTGTATGTGTATTTTGTATATTTATTTTAATACAAATTTAATTATTTTATGTGTATTTTTGTAAAAATATGCGTTATTATTTGGGTATTTTGCATCTTTATTTTCATACAAATTTACATTATTTTATTGATATTCTGTTTATTTATTTCGATACGATTTTACATTATTCTATGTGTATTTTGTATATATATTTTTATACACATTTACATTATTTAATGTATATTTTGTATATATATTTTGTATAAATTTACGCTATTTTATGTGTATTTGTTTATATATTTTCATACAAATTTACAATATTTTATGTGTAATCTGTATATGTATTTCAATACAGATTTGCCTAATTTTATGTGTATTTTGCATATCTATTTTCAAACAAATTTAAATTATTTTTATGTATTTTTTATATATTTTTATACAAATTTTAGTTATTTTATTTGTATTTTGTATTTATATTTTCCTACAAATATACATTCTTTTATTGGAATTTTGTTAATTTATTTTCATAAGAATTTACATAATTTTATGTGTATTTTGTATATATATTTTTCTACGTATTTACATTATTTTATGTGTATTTTTTATATACATTTTCATAAAAATTTACGTTATTTTATTGTGTGTATTCGTATATGATTTGATACAAATTTACATTATTTTATGTTTATTTTGCATATCTATTTCAATATAGATTTACCTTATTGTATGTGTATTTTGTATATTTATTTTAATACAAATTTAATTATTTTATGTGTACTTTGTATACATTTTCTTATACGTATTTACTTCATTTAATGTGTATTTTGTATATATATTTTTATAGTAATCTACGTTATTTTATGTGTATTGGTATATATATTTTGAAGCAAATTTACATTGTTTTATATGTATTTAGCATATCTATTTCAATATAAATCTACCTTATTGTTTGTGCATTTTGTATATTTATTGTAATACAAATTTTAAAATTTTATTATTTTGGTATAAATATTTTTATAAAAAGAGTTTTATATAAATTTAAAATATTTTATGTGTATTTTGTATATCTATTTTCATACAAATACACATTTTTTATTGATATTTTGTTTATTTATTTTGACGCGAATTCACATTATTTACTGTGTATTGTGTATATATATTTTTATACGTATTTACGTCATTTCATGTGTATTTTGTATATATATTTCTATAGAAATATATGTTATTTTATGTGTATTCGTATATATATTTTGAAACAAATATACATTGTTTTATGTGCATTTTGCATATTTTTTCAATATAAATTTACCTTATTGTACGTGCATTTTGTATATTAATTTTAATACAAATTTAGTTATTCTATGTGTATTTTTGTATATGTATTTTCATAAAATAATGCTTTATTTTATGGGTATTTTGCATCTTTATTTTCATACAAATTTACATTATTTTATTGATATTCTGTGTATTTATTTTGATACGATTTTACATTATTCTATGTATATTTTGTATATATATTTCATACAAATGAACGTTATTTTATGTGAATTTGTTTTCATTTCATACAAATTTACATTATTTTATGTGTATTTTGTACATGTATTTAAATACAAATTTAACTAATTATATGTGTATTATGTATATCTATTTTCATACAAATTGAAATTAATTTTGTGTATTTTAGTATATATTTTTATTCAAATTTTCGTAATTTTATGTGAATTTTGTATATTTATTTTCCTACAAATATACGTTCTTTTATCGGAATTTTGTTTATTTATTTTGATACGAGTTTTCATTATTTTAGGTGTATTTGATATATATATTTTTATACTTATTTACATAATTTTATATGTATTTTGAATATATATTTTCATAGAAATTTACTCTATTTTATGTGTATTCGTATATATATTTTGATACAAATTTACATTATTTATGTGTATTTCTCATATCTATTTCAATACAAATTTTCTTTATTGTATGTGCCTTTTGTATATTTATTTTGATGCAAATTTAATTATTTTATGTGTATTTTTGTATATATATTTTTAAACAAATATGCGTTATTATATGGGTATTTTGCATCTTTATTTTCATACAAATTTACATTATTTTATTGATTGTCTGTTTATTTATTTTGATACGATTTTACGTTATTCTGTGTATTTTGTATATATATTTTTAGACATATTTACATTATTTATAGTATATTTTGTACATATATTTTATGGAAATTTACGTTATCTTATGTGTATTTGTTTATATATTTTCATACAAATTTACATTATTTTATGTGTATTTTCTATATGTATTTCAATAAAAATTTGCCTAATTTCATTTGTATTTTGCATATCTATTTTCAAACAAATTTAAATTATTTTTTTGTATTTTTGTATTATTTTTATACAGATTTTTGTTATTTTATTTGTATTTTGTATATATATTTTCCTACACATATACATTCTTTTAGAGGAAATTTTGTTTATTTATTTTGATACGAATTTATATTATTTTATGTGTATTTTGTATATATATTTTTCTATGTATTTACATTATTTTATGTGTATTTTGTATATATATTATCATAAAAATTTACGTAATTTTATTGTGTGTATTCGTATATATTTTGATAAAATTTTTCATTATTTTATGTGTTTTTTGCATATCTATTTCAATAAAAATCTACCTTATTGTATGTGTATTTTGTATATTTATTTTAATACAAATTTAATTATTTTATGTGTATTTTTGTATATATATTTTTTAAATATAAGATATTTTATGGGTAATTTGCATCTTTAATTATATAAATTTTTACATTACGTACATATCTTTTATACGTATTTACATTATTTAATGTGTATTTTGTTTATATATTTTTATACAAATTTACGTTATTATATGTGTATTTGAATATATATTTTGATACAAATTTACATTATTTTATGTATTTTCTATATTTATTTCAATTCAAATTTAGCTTATTTTATGTGTCTTTTGTATATCTATTTTCATACAAATTTAATTATTTTTGTTTATTTTTGTATATAGTTTTATACAATTCTACGTTATTTTATGTGTATTTTGTATATTTATATTTATACAAGTAAACATTCTTTTATTGGCATTTAGTTTATTTATTTTGATACGAATTTACATTATTTTATGTGTATTTTGTATACATTTTCTTATACGTATTTACTTCATTTTATGTGTATTTTGTATATATATTTTATAGAAATCTACGTTATTTTATGAGTATTCGTATGTATATTTTGAAACAAATTTACATTGTTTTATATGTATTTTGCATATCTATTTCAATACAAATTTACCTTATTGTATGTGCATTTTGTATATTTATTGTAATACAATTTTAAATATTTTATGTGCATTTTGGTATATATATTTTCATAAAAAATGCGTTGTTTTATGGGTATTTTGCATCTTTATTTTCATACAAATTTACATTATTTTATTAATATTCTGGGTATTTATTTTGATACTATTTACATTATTCTATTTGTGTTTTGTATATATTTTTTTATACATATTTACATTATTTAATGTGTATTTTCTATATATATTTCATACAAATTTTCGTTATTTTATGTGTATTTGTTCATATATTTTTATTCAAATTTACATTATTTTATGTGTATTTTGTATATGTATTTCAATAGAAATTTACCTAATTTCATGTGTATTTTGTATATATATTTTATACAAATTTAAATTATTTTTTGTGTATTTTTGTATAGAGTTTTATTCAAATTTACAATATTTTATGTGTATTTTGTATATCTATTTTCATACAAATACACATTCTTTTATTGATATTTTGTTTATTTATTTTGATGCGAATTTACATTATTTAATGTGTATTGTGTATATATATTTTTATACGTATTTACGTCATTTCATGTGTATTTTGTATATATATATTTCTATAGAAATATACGTTATTTTATGTGTATTCGTATATATATTTTGAAACAAATATACATTGTTTTATGTGCATTTTGCATATTTTTTCAATACAAATTTACCTTATTGTACGTGCATTTTGTATATTAATTTTAATACAAATTTAGCTATACTATGTGTATTTTTGTGTATGTATTTTTATAAAAATATGCTTTATTTTATGTGTATTTTGCATCTTTATTTTCATACAAAATTACATGATTTTATTGATATTCTGTGTATTTATTTTAATACGATTTTACATTATTCTATGTATATTTTGTATATGTATTTTATACCAATGTACGTTATTTTATGTGAATTTGTTTTCATTTCATTCAAATTTACATTATTTTATGTGAATTTTGTACATGTATTTAAATACAAATTTAACTAATTATATGTGTATTTTGTATATCTATTTTCATACAATTTGAAATTAATTTTGTGTATTTTTGTATATATTTTTATTCAAATTTTCGTAATTTTATGTGTATTTTGTATATTTATTTTCCTACAAATATACGTTCTTTTATCGGAATTTTATTTATTTATTTTGATACGAATTTTCATTTTTTTTAGGTGTATTTGATATATATTTTTATACTTATTTACATAATTTTATATGTATTTTGAATATATATTTTCATAGAAATCTACTTTATATGTATATGTATAGAAAATACACATGAAATAATCTAAATTCGTATCGAAATAAATGAACAAAATACCGATAAAATAATGTAATTTTGAATGAAAATATATATAGAAAATACACATAAAATTACGTAAATACAAATAAATATATACACATAAAATGATTTGAATTTGAATGAAAATAGATATAAAAATAAACTTAAAATAAGGCAAATTTATAATGAAATATATATTCAAAATACACATAAAATAATGTAGATTTGTTTCAAAATATATAAACGAATACACATAAAATAACGTAGATTTCTATAGAAATATATATACAAAATATACATGAAATGTTGTAAATACGTATAAAAATATATATACTAAATACACATTAAATAATGTAAATTCGTGTCAAAATAAATAATTAAAATATCAATAAAAGAATGTGTATTTGTATGAAAATACATATACAAAATACACATAAAATAACGTAAATTTGTATAAAACTATATATAAAAATACACAAAAATAAGTTAAATTTGTATGAAAATAAATATACAAAATACACATAAAATTAGGTAAATTTGTAAAGAAATACATATACAAAATACACATAAAATAATGTAAATTTGAATGAAAATATATAAACAAATGCACTTAAATTAACATAAATTTGTATAAAATATATATAAAAAATACTCATTAAATAAACAAAATACCAATAAAAGAATGAGTATTTGGATAAATATAAATATACAAAATACACATACAAAATAAACATAAAATAAGGTAGATTTGTAATAAAATATATGTACAAAATACACATACAATAATGTAAATTTATATGAAAATATATATACAAATACACATAAAATACCATGAATTTGTATAAAAATATATATTCAAAATAAATATTCAATAATGTAAGAGCGTATAAAAATATATATACAAAGTACATATAAAATGAAAATTAAGATGCAAAATACCTATAAAATAACTTTTTTTTAAATTATTGATACCAAAATACACATAAAATATTTGAACTTGTATTAAAATAAATATACAAAATGCACATACAATAAGGTAAATTTGTATTGAAATAGATATGGAAAATACATATGAAATAATGTAAATTTGTTTCATAATATATATACGAATACACATAAAATAACGTAGATTTTTATAAAAATACATATACAAAATACACATAAAATTAAGTAAATACGTATAAAAAAATGTATACAAAATACACATAAAATAATGTAAATTCGTATAAATGTAAATAAACAATATACCAATAAAAGAATGTGTATTTGTATAAATATAAATATACAAAATGCACATAAAATAACGTAAATTTATATAAAATATATACATAAAATAACGCAAATTTCTATAAAAATATATGTACAAAAATGAACTTTAGATAAATTTGCATATAAATATATATACAAAACACACATTAGATAATGTAAATGAGTATAAAAATATGTATACAAAATACCTATGAAATAATCTAAATTCGTATCGAATTAAATTAAGAAATACCAATAAAATAATGTAATTTTGGATGAAAATATATATACAAAATACACATAAAATAACCTAAATACAAATACAAATATACACATAAAATAATTTAAAATTGAATAAAATAAATATACAAAATAAACATAAAATAAGGTAAATTTGTAATGAAATATATGAAAAAATACACATAAAATAATATAAATTTGTATGAAAATATATATACAAATACACATTAAATAACATGAATTTGTATAAAATTTGTATCAAAATATATACTTATACACACAATAAAATAACGTAATTTTTTTATGAAAATGTATATTCAAAATACACATAAAATAATTTAAATACGTAGAAAAATATATATACAAAAAACACATAAAATAGTGTAAATATGTATGAAAATATATAAACAAATACACATAAAATAATGTAAATTTGGATAAAAAATATATACAAAATTAACATTAAATAATGTAAATATATATATAAAAAAATATATACAAAAAACACATAGAATAATGTTAAATCGTATCAAAATAAATAAAAAGAATATCAATAAAATAATGTAAATTTGTATGAAAATAAAGATGCAAAATATCCATATAATAACGCATATTTGCATAAAAATATATATACAAAAATACATATAAAATAATTAAATTTGTATTAAAATAAATATACAAAATGCACGTACAATAAAGTAAATTTGTATTGAAATAGATATGCAAAATACACATTAATAATGTAAATTTGTATCAAAATATATATACGAATACTCATAAAACAGAGTAAATTTCTATGAAAATATACATACAAAATAGATATACAAAATACACATATAACTAGTTAAATTTGTATTTAAATACATGTACAAAAAACACATAAAATAATGTAGATTTGTATGAAATGAAAACAAATACATTTTATATAAAATATATATACAAAATACACATAGAGTAATGTAAAATCATATCAAAATAAATACACAGAATATCAATAAGATAATGTAAATTTGTATGAAAATAAAGATGCAAAATACCCATAAAATAAAGCATATTTTTAAAAAAATACATATACAAAAATACACATAGATTAATCAAATTTGTATTAAAATTAATATACAAAATGCACATACAATAAGGTAAATTTGTATTAAAAAAATATGCAAAATACACATAAAACAATGTAAATTTGTTTCAAAATATATATACGAATACACATAAAATAACGCAGATTTCTATAGAAATATATATACAAAATACACTTGAAATAATGTAAATATGTATAAAAATATATATACAAAATACACATTAAATAATGTTAATTCGTGTCAAAATAAATAAACAAAATATCATGAAAAGAATGTGTATTTGTATGAAAATAGATATACAAAATACACATAAAATAACCTAAATTTGTATAAAACTATATTCAAAAATACACAAAAATAATTTAAACTTGTATGAAAATAAATATACAAAAAACATATAAAATTAGGTAAATTTGTATTGAAATACATATACAAAATACACATAAAATAATGTAAATTTGAATGAAAATATATAAACATATAGACTTAAAATAACGTAAATTTGTATCAAATATATATACAAAAAACACATTAAATAATGTAAATATGTATAAAAAATATATACAAAACACAAATAAAATAATGTAAAATCGTATCAAAATAAATACAGAAAATATTAATAAAATAATGTAAATTTGTATGAAAATTAAGATGCAAAATACCCATAAAATAATGCATTTTTAAAAAAAAATATATATACGAAAAAACATAAAATATTTGATTTTGTATTAAAATAAATAGATATACAAAATACTCATAAAATAAGCTAAATTTGAATTGAAATATATATACAAAATACATAAAATAATGTAAATTTGTATCAAAATACTTATACAAATACACATATAATAACGTAAATTTGTATAAAAATATATAAACAAAATACACATTAAATAATGTAAATACGTATAAAAAAATGTACAAAATACACAAATAATCATGTAATTCGTATCAAAATAAATAGACAAAATACCAATAAAATAATGTAAATTTCTATGAGAAAACATATACAAAATACACATAAATAACGCAAATATCAATAAAAATATATATAATATATTTTTATACATATTTAAAATATTTAATGTATATTTTGTATATATATTTTATCCAAATTTACGTGATTTTATATGTATTTATTTATATATTTTCATACAAATTTACATTATTTTATGTGAGTTTTGTATATGTATTTCAATACAAATTTGCCTAACTTTATGTGTATTTTGCATATCTATTTTCAAACAAATTTAAATTATTTTTGTGTATTTTTGTATATATTTTTATACAAATTTTATATATTTTATTTGTTTTTTGTATATATTTTCCTACAAATATACATTCTTTTATTGGAATTTTGTGTATTTAATTTTTTACGAATTTACATTATTTTATGTGTATTTTGTATATATATTTTCTACGTATTTAAATTATTTTATGTGTATTTTATATATACATTTGCATAAAAATTTACGTTATTTTATTGTGTGTATTCGTATATATTTTGAAACATTTTTATACAAATTCATGATATTTTATGTGTATTTGTATATATATTCTCATACAAATTTATATTATTTTATGTGTATTCATACATATATTTTATTACAAATTTACCTTATTTTATGTTTATTTTGAATATTTATTTCATTTAATATAATCAAATTTAAATTTATTGTATATGCATTTTGTATATTAATTTTAATACAAATTTAATTATTCTATGTGTATTTTTCTATTTGTATTTTTATAAAAATATGGTTTATTTTATGGGTATTTTGCATCTTTATTTTCATACAAATTTACGTTATTTTATTGATATTCTGCTCATTCATTTTGATACGATTTGACATTATTCTATGTGTATTTTGTATGTATTTTTCATACAAATTTACGTTATTTTATGTGTATTTGTTTATATATTTTGACACAAATTTACAATATTTTATGGGTATTTTGTATATATATTTCAAAGAAATTTACCTAGTTTTATGTGTATTTTGTAAATCTATTTTCATTCATTTATATATTATTTTATTGGTATTTTGTTGATTTATATTGATACGAATTTACGTTATTTTATATGTACTTTGTATATATATTTTTATACGCATTTACATTATTTAATATTTATTTTGAGTATATAATTTTATACAAATTCATGATATTTTATGTGTATTTGTATATATATTTTCATATAAATTTACATTATTTTATGTGTATTTTGTACATATATTTCATTACAAATTTACCTTATTTTATGTTTATTTTGTATGTGTATTTTGTACATTTATATGTATACAAATACACATTCTTTTATTGGTATTTTGTTTATTTATTTTGTTTCGAATTTATATTATTTTATGTGTATTTTGTTTACATTTTTTTATACGTATTTACTTAATTTTATGTGTGGTTTGTATATATATTTTCATAGAAATCTACGTTATTTTATGTGTATTCGCACATATATTTTGAAACAAATTTACATTGTTTTATATGTACAATAAGGTAAATTTGTATTGAAATAGATATGCAAAATACATATAAAGCAATGTAAATTTGTTTCAAAATATGTATACGAATATACCTAAAATAACGTACATTTGTATAAAAATATATATACAAAATACACATAAAATGAAGTAAATACGTATAAAAAATGTATACAAAATACACATAAAATAATGTAAATTCGTATCAAAATAAATAAACAAAATACCAATAAAAGAATGTGTATTTGTATAAATATAAATATACAAAATACTCATAAAATAACGTAAATTTATATAAAACTATATACAAAAATACACAGAAGTAATTAAATATGTATGAAAATATATACAAAACACACAGAAAATAAGCTAAATTTGAATTGAAATATATATACAAAATACATGAAATAAAATAAATTGGTATCAAAATATTTATACAAATACACATATAATAACGTAAATTTGTATGAAAATATATATACAAAATACACATTAAATAATGTAAATACGAATAAAAAAATGTGTACAAAATACACATATAATCATGTAATTCGATTTAAAATAAATAAACAAAATACCAATAAAAGAATGTGTATTTGGATAAATATAAATATACAAAATACACATACAAAATAAACATAAAATAAGGTAAATTTGTAATGAAATATATGTACAAAATACACATAAAATAATGTAAATTTATATGAAAATATATATACAAATACACATAAAATACCATGAATTTGTATAAAATTATATATTCAAAATAAATATTAAATAATGTAAATGCGTATAAAAATATATATAAAAAGTACATATAAAATAATGTAAATTCGTATCAATATAAATCAACAAAATACCAATAAAATGATAAATATTTGAATGAAAATAGATTTACAAAATACACATAACATCACTAAACTTTGTATTGAAATATATACAAAAATACATAAAAATAATTTGAGTTTGTATGAAAATAGATATTCAAAATACACATAAAACTAGGTAAATTTCTTTTGAAATATATATACAAAATACCCATAAAATATTGTAAATTTGTGTCAAAATATATAAACAAATACACATAAAATAACGTAAATTTGTATGAAAAATATCTACAAAATACACATAGAATAATGTCAGATCGTATCAAAATGAATGAGCAGAATATCAATAAAATAACGTAAATTTGTATGAAAATAAAGATGCAAAATACCCATAAAATAAAGCATATTTTTATAAAAATACATATACAAAAATACACATAGAATAATTAAATTTGTATTAAAATTAATATACAAAATGCATATACAATAAGGTAAATTTGTATTGAAAAAATATGCAAAATACACATAAAAGTGTAAATTTATTTAAAAATCTATATACGAATACACATAATATAACGTAGATTTATATAGCAATATATATACAAAATACACATGAAATGATGTAAATACGTATAAAAATACATATACAAAATACACATTAAATAATTTAAATTCTCGTCAAAATAAATAAACAAAATATCAATAAAAGAATGTGTATTTGTATGAAAATAGATATACAAAATACTCATAAAATAACCTAAGTTTGTATAAAACTATATACAAAAATACACAAAAATAATTTAAATTTGTATGAAAATAAATATACAAAATACACATAAAATTAGGTAAATTTGTATTGAAATACATATACAAAATACACATAAAATAATGGAAGTTTGAATGAAAATATATAAACATATACACTTAAAATAACGTAAATTTGTATCAAATATATATACAAAATACTAATTGAATAATGTAAACATGTATCAAAAAATATATTCAAAACACAAATATAATAATGTAAAATCGTATCAAAATAAATACACAGAATATTAATAAAATAATGTAAATTTGTATGAAAATAAAGATGCAAAATAGCCATAAAATAACGCATTTTTTTATGAATATATATATATATACGAAAATACACATAAAATATTAAAATTTGTATTAAAATAAATATAAAAAATGCACATACTGTAAGGTAAATTTGTATTGAAATAGATATGCAAAATACATATAAAACAATGTAAATTTGTTTCAAAATATATATACGAATACACATAAAATAACGTTGATTTCTATAAAAATATATACAAAATACACATAAAATGAAGTATTTGATATATATATTTTTATACTTATTTACATAATTTTATATGTATTTTGAATATATATTTTCATAGAAATTTACTCTATATGTATATGTATAGAAAATACACATGAAATAACGTAAATACAAATAAATATATACACATAAAATGATTTGAATTTGAATGAAAATAGATATAAAAATAAACTTAAAATAAGGCAAATTTATAATGAAATATATATACAAAATACACATAAAATAATGTAGATTTGTTTCAAAATATATATACGAATACACATAAAATAACGTAGATTTCTATAGAAATATATATACAAAATACACAGGAAATGTTGTAAATACGTATAAAAATATATATACAAAATACACATTAAATAATGTAAATTCGTGTCAAAATAAATAATTAAAATATCAAAAAAAGAATGTGTATTTGTATGAAAATACATATACAAAATACACATAAAATAACGTAAATTTGTATAAAACTATATATAAAAATACACAAACATAAGCTAAATTTGTATGAAAATAAATATACAAAATACACATAAAATTAGGTAAATTTGTTAAGAAATACATATACAAAATACACATAATATAATGTAAATTTGAATGAAAATATATAAACAAATGCACTTAAATTAACATAAATTTGTATAAAATATATATAAAAAATACTCATTAAATAATGTAAATATGTATAAAAAATATATATACAAAACACAAATAGAATAATGTAAAATCGTATTAAAATAAATACACAGAATGTAAATAAAATAATGTAAATTTGTATGAAAATAAAGATGCAAAATACCCATAAAATAACGCATTTTTTTATAAATATACAAAATACACATGAAAGGATGTAAATACGTATAAAAATATATATACAAAATACACATTAAATAATGTAAATTCGCGTCAAAATAAATAAACAAAATGTCAATAAAAGAATGTGTATTTGTATGAAAATAAATATACAAAATACACATAAGATAACATAAATTTGTATAAAACTATATACAAAAATACACAAAAATAATTTAAATTTGTATGAAAATAAATATACAAAATACACATAAAATTAGGTAAATTTGTATTGAAATACATATACAAAATACACATAAAATACTGTAAATTTGAATGAAAATACATAAACAAATACACTTAAAATAACGTAAATTTGTATAAAAAAATATATACAAAACACAAATAGAATAATATAAAATCGTATCAAAATAAATACACAGAATATTAATAAAATAATGTAAATTTGTATGAAAATAAAGAAGCAAAATACCCATAAAATATATATACAAAAATACACAAAAAATTTATTTGTATTAAAATAAATATACAAAATACACATACAATAAGGTAAATCTGTATTGAAATAGATATGCAAAATACATATAAAACAATGTAAATTTGTTTCAAAATATATATACGAATACACATAAAATAACGTAGATTTGTATAAAAATATATACAAAATACACGTAAAATTAAGTAAATACGTACAAAAAAATGCATACAAAATACACATAAAATAATGTAAATTCGTATCAAAATAAATAAACAAAATACCAATAAAAGAATGTGTATTTGTATAAATATAAATATACAAAATACACATAAAATAACGTAAATTTGTATAAAGCTATATACAAAAATTCAGAGAAGTAATTAAATTCGTATGAAAATAGATATACAAAATACAGATAAAATAAGCTAAATTTGAATTGAAATGTATATACAAAATACATAAAATAATGTATGTAATAATGTAATAATGTAAATTTGTATCAAAATATTTATAAAAATACATATCATAACGTAAATTTGTTTAAAAATATATAAACAAAATACACATTAAGTAATGTAAATACGTATAAAAAATATGTACAAAATATACATATAATCATGTAATTCGTATCAAACTAAATAAACAAAATAGCAATAAAATAATGTAAATTTGTATGAGAAAACATATACAAATACATATAAAATAACGCTAATTTCTATAAAAATATATGTCCAAAAATGAACGTAAAATAAATTAACTTTGGATAAAAATATATATACAAAACACACATTAAATAATGTAAATGCGTACATAAAATAACCTAAATTTGTATAGAACTATATACAAAAATACACAAAAATAATTTAAATTTGTATGAAAAGAAATATACAAAATACACATAAAATTAGGTTATTTCTATTGAAATACATATACAAAATACACATAAAATAATGTAAAATTGAAAGAAAATATATAAACAAATACACATATAATAACGTAAATTTGTATGAAATATATATACAAAATACACATTAAATAATGTAAATATGTATAAAAAAATATATACAAAACACAAATAGAATAATGTAAAATCGTATCAAAATATATACACAGAATATTAATAAAATAATGTAAATTTGTATGAAAATTAAGATGCAAAATACCTATAAAATAACGCATTTTTTATAAAATTATTGATACCAAAATACACATAAAATATTTGAATTTGTATCAAAATAAATATACAAAATGCACATACAATAAGGTAAATTTGTATTGAAATAGATATGCAAAATACATAGAAAATAATGTAAATTTGTTTCAAAAAATATATGCGAATACACATAAAATAACGTAGATTTCTATAAAAATACATATACAAAATACACATAAAATTAAGTAAATACGTATAAAAAAATGTATACAAAATACACATAAAATAATGTATAATTCGTATAAATATAAATAAACAATATAGCAATAAAAGAATGTGTATTTGTATAAATATAAATATACAAAATGCACATAAAATAACGTTAATTTATATAAAACTATATACATTAAATAACGCAAATTTCTATAAAAATATATGTACAAAAATGAACATAAAATAAATTTGCATAAAAATATATATACAAAACACACATTAGATAATGTAAATGAGTATAAAAATATGTATACAAAATACCTATGAAATAATCTAAATTCGTATCCAATTAAATTAAGAAAATACCAATATAATAATGTAATTTTGGATGAAAACATATATACAAAATAAACATAAAATAACCTAAATACAAATACAAATATACACAAAATAATTTAGAATTGAATGAAATAAATATACAAAATAAACATAAAATAAGGTAAATTTGTAATGAAATATATGAAAAAATACACATAAAATAATAAAAATTTGTATGAAAATATATATACAAATACACATTAAATAACATGAATTTGTATAAAATTTGTATCAAAATATATACGAATACACACAATAAAATAACGTAATTTTTTTATGAAAATGTATATACAAAATACACATATAATAATGTAAATTTGTATAAAAATATATAAACAAATACACATAAAATAATGTAAATTTGGATAAAATATATATACAAAATAAACCTTAAATAATGTAAATGTGTAAAAAAAAAATATACAAAATACACATAGAATAATGTTAAATCGTATCAAAATAAATAAAGAGAATATCAATAAAATAATGTAAATTTGTATGAAAATAAAGCTGCAAAATATCCATATAATAACGCATATTTGCATAAAAATATATATACAAAAATACATATAAAATAATTAAATTTGTATTAAAATAAATATACAAAATGCACGTACAATTAAGATAATTTGTATTGAAATAGATATGCAAAATACACATCAATAATGTAAATTTGTATCAAAATATATATACGAATACTCATAAAATAGAGAAAATTTCTATGAAAATATACATACAAAATAGATATACAAAATACACATATAACTAGTTAAATTTGTATTTAAATACATGTACAAAAAACACATAAAATAGTGTAGATTTGTATGAAATGAAAACAAATACATTTTATATAAAATATATATACAAAATACCCATAGAATAATGTAAAATCATACCAAATAAATACACAGAATATCAATAAAATAATGTAAATTTGTATGAAGATAAAGATGCAAAATACCCATAAAATAAAGCATATTTTTATAAAAATATATACACAAAAATACACATAGATTAATCAAATTTGTATTAAAATTAATATACAAAATGCACATACAATAATGTAAATTTGTATTGAAAAAATATGCAAAATACACATAAAACAATGTAAATTTGTTTCAAAATATATATACGAATACACATAAAATAACGTATATTTCTATAGAAATATATATACAAAATACACTTGAAATAATGTAAATACGTATAAAAATATATATACAAAATACACATTAAATAATGTTAATTCGTGTCAAATAAATAAAAAAAATATCATGAAAAGAATGTGTATTTGTTTGAAAATAGATATACAAAATACACATAAAATAACCTAAATTTGTATAAAACTAAATACAAAAATAAACAAAATTAATTTAAACTTGTATGAAAATAAATATACAAAAAACATATAAAAATAGGTAAATTTGTATTGAAATACATATACAAAATACATATAAAATAATGTAAATTTGAATGAAAATATATAAACATATTGACTTAAAATAACGTAAATTTGTATCAAATATATATACAAAAAACACTTTAAATAATGTAAATACGTATAAAAAAAATATATACAAAACACAAAATTTAATAAAATAATGTAAAATCTTATCAAAATAAATACAGAAAATATTAGTAAAATAATGTAAATTTGTATGAAAATTAAGATTCAAAATACCCATGTCATGTGTATTCGTATATATATTTTGAAACAAATTTACATTGTTTATATGTATTCTGCATATCTATTTTTGTGTATTCTGTATTTATTTTTGTTATACATAGAATAATGTAAAATCGTATCAAAATAAGTACACAGAATATCAATAAAATAATTTAAATTTGTATGAAAACAAAGATGCAAAATACCCATAAGATAAAGCATATTTTTTTTTTAAAAATACATATACAAAAATACACATAGAATAATTAAATTTGTATTAAAATTAATATACAAAATGCACACATACAATAAGGTAAATTTGTATTGAAAAAAAACGCAAAATACAAATAAAACATTGTAAATTTGTTTCAAAATATATATACGAATACACATAAAATAACGTAGATTTCTATAGAAATATATATACAAAATACACATGAAATTATGTAAATACGTATAAAAATATATATATAAAATACAAATTAAGTAATGTAAATTCGTGTCAAAATAAATAAACAAAATATCATGAAAAGAATGTGTATTTGTATGAAAATAAATAATAGATAATAAATTTGTATGAAATATATATGCAAGATATACATTAAATAATGTAAATATGTATAAAAAAAATATATACAAAAAACAAATAGAATAATGTAAAATCGTATCAAAATAAATACACCGAATATTAATAAAATAATGTAAATTTGTATAAAAATAAAGATGCAAAATTCCCATCAAATAGCGCATTTCTTATAAAAATATATATACCAAAATACACATAAAATATTTAAATTTGTATTGAAATAAATGTACAAAATGCACATACAATAAGGTAAAATTCTATTGCAAGAGATATGCAAAAATACATATAAAACAAAGTAAATTTGTTTCAAAATATATATACGAATACACATAAAATAACGTAGATCTCTATAAAAAGATATATACAAAATACACATAAAATTAGGTAAATACGTATAAAAAAATGTAAACAAAATACACATAAAATAATATAACTTCGAAACAAAATAAATAAACAAAATACCAATAAAAGAATGTGTATTTGTATAAATATAAATGTACAAAATACACATACAAAATAAACATAAAATAAGGTAAATTTGTAATGAAATATATGTACAAAATACACATAAAATAATGTAAATTTATATGAAAATATATATACAAATACACATAAAATACCATGAATTTGTATAAAATTATATATTCAAAATAAATATTAAATAATGTAAATGCTTATAAAAATATATATAAAAAGTACATATAAAATAATGTAAATTCGTATCAATATAAATCAACAAAATACCAATAAAATAATATATATTTGATTGAAAATAGATTTACAAAATACACATAACATAACTAAAATTTGTATTGAAATATATACAAAAATACATAAAAATAATTTGAGTTTGTATGAAAATAGATATTCAAAATACACATAAAAATAGGTAAATTTCTTTTGAAGTATATATACAAAATACCCATAAAATATTGTAAATTTGTGTCAGAATATTTAAACAAATACACATAAAATAACGTAAATTTGTTTGAAAAATATATACAAAATACACATAGAATAATGTCAAATCGTATCAAAATGAATGAGCAGAATATCAATAAAATAACGTAAATTTGTATGAAAATAAAGATGCAAAATACCCATAATATAAAGCATATTTTTTTAAAAATACATATACAAAAATACACATAGAATAATTAAATTTGTATTAAAATTAATATACAAAATGCATATACAATAAGGTAAATTTGTATTGAAAAAATATGCAAAATACACATAAAAGTGTAAATTTGTTTAAAAATCGATATACGAATACACATAATATAACGTAGATTTCTATAGAAAGATATATACAAAATACACATGAAATGATGTAAATACGTATTAAAATATATATACAAAATACACATTAAATAATTTAAATTCTCTTCAAAATAAATAAACAAAATATCAATAAAAGAATGTGTATTTGTATGAAAATAGATATACAAAATACTCATAAAATAACCTAAGTTTGTATAAAACTATATACAAAAATACACAAAAATAATTTAAATTTGTATGAAAATAAATATACAAAATACACATAAAATTATTTTGTATATCTATTTTATACAAATGTACGTTATTTTATTTTAATTTTTTTTAATTTAATAAAAATTTAAATTATTTTATTTTTATTTTTTAAATTTATTTAAATACAAATTTAACTAATTACATATTTTTATAAAAATACATATACAAAAATACACATAGATTAATCAAATTTGTATTAAAATTAATATACAAAATACACATACAATAAGGTAAATTTGTATTGAAAAAATATGCAAAATACACATAAAACAATGTAAATTTGTTTCAAAATATATATACGAATACACATAAAATAACGCAGATTTCTATAGAAATTTATATACAAAATACACTTGAAATAATGTAAATACGTATAAAATATATATACAAAATACACATTAAATAATGTTAATTCGTGTCAAAATAAATAAACAAAATATCATGAAAAGAATGTGTATTTGTATGAAAATAGATATACAAAATACACATAAAATAACCTAAATTTGTATAAAACTATAAACAAAAATACACAAAAATAATTTAAACTTGAATGAAAATAAATATACAAAAAACATATAAAATTAGGTAAATTTGTATTGAAATACATATACAAAATACACATAAAATAATGTAAATTTGAATGAAAATATATAAACATATAGACTTAAAATAACGTAGATTTGTATCAAATATATATACAAAAAACACATTAAATAATGTAAATATGTATAAAAAAAATATATACAAAACACAAATAAAATAATGTAAAATCGTATCAAAATAAATACAGAAAATATTAATAAAATAATGTAAATTTCTATGAAAATTAAGATGCAAAATACCCATAAAATAACGCATTTTTTATAAAAATATATATACGAAAAAACATAAAATATTTGATTTTGTATTAAAATAAATAGATATACAAAATACACATAAAATAAGCTAAATTTGAATTGAAATATATATACAAAATACATAAAATAATGAAAACTTGTATCAAAATACCTATACAAATACACATATAATAACGTAAATTTGTATAAAAATATATAAACAAAATACACATTAAATAATGTAAATACGTATAAAAAAAATGTAAAAAATACACAAATAATCATGTAATTCGTATCAAAATAAATAGACAAAATACCAATAAAATAATATAAATTTCTATGAGAAAACATATACAAAATACACATAAATAACGCAAATATCAATAAAAATATATATAATATAATATATTTTTATACATATTTAAAATATTTATTGTATATTTTGTATATATATATATATATATATATATATATATATATATATATATATATATATATATATATATATATATATATATATATATATATATATATATATATATATATTTTTTTTATATTTTTTCACAAATTTACATTATTTTATGTGAGTTTTGTATATGTATTTCAATACAAATTTGCCTAACTTTATGTGTATTTTGCATATCTATTTTCAAACAAATTTAAATTATTTTTGTGTATTTTTGTATATATTTTCATACAAATTCTAGTTATTTTGTTTGTTTTTTGTATATATATTTTCCTACAAATATACATTCTTTTATTGGAATTTTGTGTATTTAATTTTTTAAGAATTTACATTATTTTATGTGTATTTTGTATATATATTTTTCTACGTATTTAAACTATTTTATGTGTATTTTATATATACATTTTCATAAAAATTTACGTTATTTTATTGTGTGTATTCGTATATATTTTGAAACATTTTATACAAATTCATGTTATTTTATGTGTATTTATATATATATTTTCATACAAATTTATAATATTTTATGTGTATTCTTACATATATTTTATTACAAATTTACCTTATTTTATGTTTATTTTGTATATTTATTTCATTCAATTTTAAATTATTTAATGTGTATATTTGTATTTGTATTTAGGTTATTTTATGAGTGTTTTCTATATATATTTTCATCCAAAATTACATTATTTTATTGTTATTTTCTTAATTTAACTCGATACGAATTTAGATTATTTCATAGGTATTTTGTATACATATTTTTATACTCATTTACATTATCTAATGTGTGTTTTGTATATATTTTTTTATGCAAACTAATTTTATGTGCATTTTTGTACATATATTTTTATAGAAACTTAAAACGTTATTTTATGTGTATTTTGTATATGTTTTCTCATACAAATTTACATTATTTAATTAGTTTTTTGTTTATTTATTTTGATACGAATGACTTGATTATTGGTGTATTTTGTAAATATTTTTTATACGTATTTACATTACTTAATGTGTATTTTGTTTATATATTTTTTTTACAAATTTACGTTATTATATGTGTATTTGTTAAAAATATTTTGAAACGAATTTACTTTATTTTATGTATTTTGTATATATATTTCAATTCAAATTTAGCTTATTTTGTGTATTTTGTATATCTATTTTCATGCAAATTTAATTACTTCTGTGTATTTTTGTATATAGTTTTATACAAATTTACGTTATTTTATGTGCATTTTGTATATTTATATTTATACAAATACACATTCTCTTATTGGTATTTTGTTTATTTATATTTATACGAATTTACATTATTTTATGTGTATTTTGTATACATTTTTGATTCGTATTTATTTAATTTTATTTGTATTTTGTATATATATATTTATAGAAATCTACGTTATTTTATGTGTATTCGTATATATATTTTGAAACAAATTTACATTGTTTTATATGTTTTTTGCATATCTATTTCAATACAAATTTACCTTATTGTATGTGCATTTTGTATATTTATTTTAATACAAATTCAAATATTTTATGTGTATTTTGGTATATATAATTTTATAAAAAATGCGTTATTTTATAGGTATTTTGCATCTTAGTTTTCATACAAATGTACATTATTTTATTAATATTCTGTGTATATATTTTGATACGATTTTATATTATACTATTTGTGTTTTGTATATATTTTTTTATACATATTTTCATTATTTAATGTGTATTTTTTATATATATTTTATACAAATTAACGTCATTTTAAGTGTATTTGTTTATATATTTTCATTCAAATTTACATTATTTTAAGTGTCTTTTGTATATGTATTTCAATACAAATTTACCTAATTTTATGTGTATTTTGTATATTTATTATCATACAAATTTAATTTTTTTTTTTTGTATATACATATAGATTAAATTTCTATGAAAATATATATTCAAAATACATATAAATTATGTAAATAAGTATAAAAATATATATATCAAATACACCTAAAAAAATGAAAATTCGTATCAAAATAAATAAACAAAATTCCGATAAAAGAACGTATATTTGTAGGAAAATAAATATACAAAATACACATAAAATTACGAAAATTTGAATAAAAATATATACAAAAAAACAAAAAAATAAATTTCAATTTATATGAAAATAGATATACAAAATACACATATAATTAGTTAAATTTGTATTTAAATACATGTACAAAATACACATAAAATAATGTAAATTTGTATGAAATGAAAACAAATTCACATAAAATAACGTACATTTGTATAAAATAGATATACAAAATATACATAGAATAATGTAAAATCGTATCAAATAAATACACAGAATATCAATAAAATAATGTAATTTTGTATGAAAATAAAGATGCAAAATACCCATAAAATAAAGCATATTTTTTAAAAAATACATATACAAGAATACACATAGAATAATTAAATTTGTATTAAAATTAATATACAAAATGCACGTACAATAAGGGAAATTTGTATTGAAAAAATATACAAAATGCACATAAAACAATGTATATTTGTTTCAAAATATATACCCGAACCCACATAAAATAACGTATATTTCTATAGAAATATATATAAAAAATACACATGAAATGACGTAAATACGTACAAAAATATATATACACAATACACATTAAATAATATAAATTCGCATCAAAATAAATAAACAAAATATCAATAAAAGAATGTGTATTTGTATGAAAATAGATATACAAAATACACATAAAATATTGTAAATTTGTATAAAACTCTATACACATAAAACTAGTTAAATTTCTATTGAAATACATATACAAAATACACATAAAATAATGTAAATTTGAATGAAAATATATAAACAA